>NC_084997.1:37361631-37396631 GCF_963854185.1 Sardina pilchardus | reverse complement strand
ACACATGTTTTGTCTTTGTTTTGTCTTCTCCTATATTTTGTTCGGCAAATTTGACAACTGTCAGCTTAAATGTCAAATCATATTTCCTTCCCTTTGTCGCCCTAGTTGGCTATTGAGAGAAACGCAGAGAAACGAGAGAATTGAAAATAAACACAGAGAGTTTGTAAATAGGCTACTAAATAAATGTTTGCATGGGTAATGGACAATTTCAAGAATTCTGGTGAGATGCCATGTACAATAAGATAGCTTGGATGCTCATGAGCGATGACGAGTGGATGAGCGATTTTTAAAATCAGCCATGCGATCAGTCAGAGGGTCGATTCGGATATCTGTGTGTGCGGATTTTTCTGTCCGAGCCCAATACAGTTAAAATGTCATTCTCTTGATGGTTTCTCATACTTAGGCTATGACAATACGTTTGTTTGTGTGGAAAGCCTGATTTAGTAATTAAGCAACTGTAGGAAGGCATTCAGAAACAAATGGCCAAACTAACAGAACAAAACACAACAGGTCCTGTGGACCTATCTAAATGAAATTCTTATCAACGCGTGTAGCCTAACATCAACATAGCGCAAATGAGGGTTATTGACATGAAAATCAGCTCTTGCCTTTTTCATCGAAAACAGTAGGCTACCTTAACTATAGGCTACTTAACTGCAACATGAGATCTATTGGTATAATCTACCTATGAAAGTTTGGGCTATGTTCTTATGCAGAAAAATGATTGCATCAACGGTGGATGGACAACTTTTTAAAAATGTAGGCCTATATTGCATCGTTGCGCTGACACAATAGCCTATAGCTTAAACGCACGTATTTTGTTGTCAATAGATTAGATTAGATTAGATTAGATTTCTTTATTAGTCTCCACCAGGGAGAAATTTGTCTCGGAGACAGGGAGGTTGCAGCATTACACAAAAGACAAAGAGGACAACACCAGTATAAGCTAGTTTAACACATTTCTGCACATAGGAAGACGGATGTGAGGGAAATATTTTACATGTATTTTATTGTCAAAAATGTCAAAATGTTCAATGCCTTATCGCGCTAATCTGACCGAGTTCTATCCGCGAACCTGATTTGTTTTCTTTCCGCAAACACCTCGGTAGGCCCCTACGCCAGAAATTTGTTGTTTGTAATTTGTTGCAAATCTCCCGACCACTATGTCGACCAGAGACGGCAAGACCAAGACAGTAAGACCAAGACAAGACCGAGGCAAAGATACTTAAATACCCCTAGCTTTCACTTCCAGTTAAAGTAACTGAAATTGTTTTTGGAAAAGGCCTACATTGTTGCAGGTATGACAACACATTGTTTCGGCTATTTCGGTCCATGCGTTGGCATCGTCGATCACAATAGGTTTATCTGTAGCCCTGGGCAGTGGGCACCAACTTTTTTTGATGAATTTTTTTTTTTTTTAAGTATATTTTTTGGGCTTTTGTGCCTTTAATTTTTACAGGACAGTAGAGAGAGACAGGAAGCGAATGGGTGAGAGAGTCGGGGTGGGATCCGGAAAGGACCACGGGGCGGGAATCGAACCCGGGTCGCCGGCGTGCGGTGCAGGTGCCCCAGCCAGTTGCGCCACGGCTGGGGCCACTTTTTTTGATGAATTGATAAACATCTCAAAAGTGGTGGGGACAAAATCGTTCGTCATAAAAAAGTGGTGGAGACATGTAGCACCCGGTCCCCGGCAAAAAAATGACGCTGCTGTTTCCGAAAGCCGAAAAAGCTCCCTGTTGCAGACGCACACTCAACATAAGATTGCTAATGATGTGTGAAACTGCTCTGGGGGGGGGGGGGATTTTTTTTTTTCACAGAGGGGGGATGGTAGGCTACAGTTAGCTTCCAACACTTGATGGCTCGCTTTGTGTATAGGCTACTATTTGAATGGAATGCCTCAGTCGGCACGGCAGATGCTTGGAAAACGACTCAAGTCAAAGACTAGACTAGACTAATCGTTATAATATTTTCTATGTTTCAAATCACTTGATCGCAGATGTAACAGAACCCTCACCAATTTGAGTTGACAGTAGGATTAAATTAAGAAGTATTTAAATTAAGTAGCCTAGGCTATTTAAATTAAAGAATTTAAATGTAAATTAAGATGTATTTCCTGATTGGAGAAACCTTTAGCTAGTTTATTTTTCTTTCAGTCCATGATTCCATAATACCATTCGATCGTGCTGCAAATTATCAGACTTGAGAAGCACGCATGGCATCGGCAACTTCGCTGCTCAGTGGCCGAATTTTCTTTCGAGTGTCGAGGAGGTCAGCAGTTCGTGAAAAAAGCTGCAGATCATAGACAGAGAAAGCATATGCTCTGAGAACAGAACACAACTGCATGTCAAGTGTAGCCGAAGGTCTGTCTACGCAGAAACAACACGTTTTGATCGTGCGTTTCAAGTGTAGGCCTATGCCGCGAATATCAAATATACTCGACTGACTGAATCCCTTATATTTTTTGGCAACTGTTAAAATATTCAAAACCATGCACATGAAATATCAAAGATAATAGTAAGGCATGGTAGGCTACTGCAGGGTTTCCCCCAGAAAATGTGTTAGTTAAGGTGGTGTCTGTCCAGGGGAAGGGGGCGTCGCCGTAGCGTCCCCACCGCATCGCTGCCACTGCCCTACGATGGGGGGGGGGGGGGGGGGGGGTCGAGACCGTTGGTTGAACTGCAGCCGAGACCGAGTGACAACGACCGAGTCTTTCAGGAAGCAAGTCTGAGTCGAGACCGAGTCTTAAAGGAGTCAAGGCCACATCAAGACCAACCAAATAAAGGGGTTTTCATAATTTACATCACCAAGGATCATATAACAGTTCAATTCCCAAAGGGTAGAGAGGGGATTGTTGGCTACAGGAGCAGTCTAGCACACACTTATCTAAATAACTTCTTTTCTGATTTACTTAAAGACAAGGAGGTCAGCTGAAGTAAAAAATTAGTAGGCTGTCAGCATGTTGAAAATGTTGAATTTTGACACTAATGACAGCAATATACCTGGATTTCACATTCATTGTATCAGATTTAATTGAATCAGCAACCAATTAAACATCATTTACACAATTTAGACAATATTATACCTTAAAAGTGTAAGTTTATAACTCCAATGCAGGGCCTTTTGTATCTTTCAAAACCTTTGCACTGCTCAGCATAGCACCATAGGATATATTTTAAAGCCAGTCAATATTATAATATTCTATTAAAACCAAGAATATTTGTAATGGTGGATATTTTAGAATATATCATGAAATAAAGATGAAACTGTATGAACATGTAACATTGCGACTGTATGGTAAAGTATGGTAAAGTTAGTTATTGAATTGTGATTTAGTAGCCTAAAGCTGCAATTCTTTGATTGGAGCTGTATTTGTGCCTGTTGCTCATATAGCCTAAGAGAGCCGGAACGTTTTTAATGCTTTTAAAAACATAATTAGCGAGATCG
The DNA here is from genome assembly GCF_963854185.1 of Sardina pilchardus. NCBI lineage: Eukaryota > Metazoa > Chordata > Actinopteri > Clupeiformes > Clupeidae > Sardina > Sardina pilchardus. The sequence goes on along the minus strand of NC_084997.1, from coordinate 37,393,187 downwards.
TACCGCATTGAACGCTAATATTTTGTCACTAGCAACCAAATCTGTTGTCTGTCAAATACAGTTGCATGTTCAGCTCTGAACAAAAACATTCAGGAATTATTTCTACAAAACGGAAACGTGCGTCCCGCCCGGTCGGGATGAATGAAACTGGCATGGAGACAAGAGGCTATGTTTAAAGTTTAAACTAGCCTGTGTAAACCTCAGACAATTTCAGTATTGTACAACACGTGAATGAATAGCCGTCACAAGTTGTTGTTAGCTGTAGGCTAGATGGCACAAGTGTTTGTCACAACAAATTACAAGATGCAGTGGGCTATGCATTCATAGTAGACGAGTGATTAAAAAAAAAAGATAAAGCGCTCAAAAGTGTTATGCCGCTCATCCCACACATTTGGTAGATTCAACGGAGAACCATTCCTGTGAGAGTCGTCAAATCTAGCAAGGTTTAGGCTATTTGTGTTCGCAGTCACTGAGATATGCGTGGCAGTGGCACCTGACCTGATATCAAATACTCATGCTGAATGAGCGCGTCGCCTGTGCGCATAGGCCAACTCGATTTGAAAAAGTTTCTTTTCTTTATGCGTTCTACAGAGAAGGGAGACTAGCGGCTACGGTTTGGAATGACATGGAGAAAACATGACAGAGTAATACGGCGAATATCACTATACATAATATAGTTATTTATTTATTTATTTCTTGAAGACGCTAGTTAAGGCGGCAGCCCTGTGTTGTTAAGGCGGCCGCCTTAGCAGGAAAGCGCTGCGGGAAACCCTGTACTGTTCTTCGATAAACGACCAATAGCCTAGGCTATTTATATTCACTGCTCCCGTCCTCCGCTGATCAGAGTGCAATTTCGAATAGCCCAACTACGATTAAAATATTTATGCTTTGGCTACTGTATTTCAGGGCCTACACCACCTTGAAAAATGTCTCTGCCCCCCGAGAAAGTAGGTCTAAAGCCTACATATTCACCAATCCATATGGATTACTCCACAAAGTAAAGCAAACTAACAAGCGGTGGTAATTTTCGTGGAGTTAGAATGAACTAGGACACAGACCGGTTTCAGCATCACTCTGGCTCTGGTTTCGTTTTTTTTTGCGCGAGCCGAGTCCTGAGGACATGATAGAAGCCAGCGAACTAGCCTTCATTCTCCTCGGAATGAGCCATTTAAGTACGAAGCTGATAAAGTAACCTAAATATAGCCTAGTAGGCCTGTGCGTTTAAAACTTGTTCTGGCGACAACAGCGCAGCAGAGTCAGAAACGCAACAAGTCCTCAACATCGTTAAGATCATATAAAATGTATGTCCCCAGCACTTATCAAACCAAGCTGTAAAATAGCGTTTTTGTCCCCTGAAAACTAAACTGACGCCCTTGGATAGATAGATAGCTATCCAAAGAGAAATTACAGAATTACATTCATGAGGAAATAGGCCTACGTCAGATTACGGAACTATTATAGAGACGCAGTCAAACTCTGGAATGAAACATAAAGTGTTATTTCAATCTGCTGCTTGTGTTAATGGCAATTTTGAACTATGACAAATAGTTTGTTAGTTCATGCTCGTCTTTTTCGAAGTGCAGAGCCTTGCGAACATTTTCAGAGTGCCAGACTGAATTGACAAACACCCGAAAAAACAAAACAATAAAAGAGTTGTAGTGTTGCAGTCTGTAGGTGACTAGGCTCCTAGGGATTTCTGTTGGCATTTCTGAAATATACTATATGGGCTGGGCCACTAGAGGTTGCTTCCTGGCCGCCTATTGAATGAGTAGAACTGGGCTACAGTATCAATCACACCGCAGCAATGCTACAGCGGACTGTACTGCCACCTAGTGGCGGTAAGTTGTAATGCATCTGTAATACATTTCACGCCGAACGTGAATCAGGCAAAGCGTGAGTGAAATGGCCATTCTCAAGTAACGCTTACTGTACATGCATGTCTAGCATTGTGCATGTGTGTGTGTGTGTGTGTGTGTGTGTGTGTGTGTGTCTAGATACAAACATTACATTGTACGAGGACAGTAAGAATACTCACAACATAGTGTGTGCGTGTGTGTGTGTGCTAATGTGTTAATGTGGTCATCATTTTCCACTTGAGTCACTACAATTGTTTGTGTGTCTGTGTGTGTGTGTGCGTGAGTGTGTGTGTGTGCGTGTGTGCGTGTGTGTGTTACACATGCTCATGCTCACATTACTTTGCACTTGGTCTCTTCAACTGTGTGTGTGTGTGTGTGCGTGTGTGTAGTGGGTCACTACAACTCTGTGTTTGTGTGTGTGTGAGTGTGTGTGTGTGTGTGTGATGTTCAGTATGCAGTGAGTGTAATCTGGTTCATACACTGAACTCTTTACAACAGAGAAACAGAAGACTCACGTTTGATCACCAACCCGACTCTTCCCTCCTCCCGGTGTCCTCCACTGATGACCTGGCATGTGTACACTCCATTATCATCTCCCCACCAGCTGCTCCTCCTCAGTGTGAGAGACACGCCTCCTCTCTGCAGCTGCTGGGGGTCCACACTCACTCTGCCCTCATAGCCCCTCCCCTCAATCACATGACCACTCCTATACAGGTAGATACACTCTGTCCCCTTAAACCACCTGATCTCCATGGCAACAGCACTGGTTTCAGGAGACAGGTGACAGCGCAGTGTGACATCATCACCATCATTACACTGCACACCACGATCAGGGACGACCAGTTTATAATCTGCAGGGGGAAACACAGCAGTGTTAATGATGTACACACACACACACACACACACACACACACACACACACACATACACACACACACACACACACACACAGAGTCAGTAGGTGAGCAGATGTTGAATAAAAAGCAAAAACAGAAAATAATCGAATATTTCTATCAGCAATGGCCTGTGCAGTTTACATGAATGCTATAGGAACACCAGGTATGGTTGGCCATACTGTTTTCAGAGTGCAGTATATTGGCATTATATTTGGATCATTACCACAAGAGGTGTGCTCACTATGATCTTGCAGAGGGGAGTGAGAGAGGAGAGTGAAGTGGCATTGCAGGTTTCTATTGAGGCCTTCATGGTTCACATTACAAGACAAATGTGTGCATATATTGGGGCTTCCCATCCCAATGAATCGTGTGTGTGTGTGTGTAAATTGACTGAAACGTCAAGGAAATGAAAAAGGAAAAATGTCTACTTGTAAAATACCTACTCGTCAACCAAATAGCGAAATATGGCGGGCCGATGAATCTCTGGCCACTTGCTAACACCGTCTACACATTCTGTTCTCAGCTCAGGATCAGGCAGACGGTAAACATTATGGTACACGGTCCTTTGGTGACAATGACAATGTGTTCCTTGACAGTTCAACATGCCATTCTATTAGCTACGCATGCACCCAACTTCTGGATGTTTCCAAACACTGAAGGGCTCTATTGAAAACAATGGAATGTACTGGAATGGAATGTTGAGAGTGGAGTGTTCCACACTAATGTCTGCAGAGTTTACATTTTGGACTGCTGCTCCTACACATTTGCAGTAGGAAGCACCAGTGCTACTAGAGTTAGACTGGAGCCCTGTATACACACACACACACACACACACACACACACACACACACACACACACACACACACACACACACACACACACACACACACACACACACACACACACACACACACACACACACACACACACACACACACACACACACACACACACACACACACACACACACACACACACTGCTTACCTTTGTCTGTGCCACCAGTAGCCATTTTGCCTGCAATAAAAGCAGATCACTGTGTTATGTTCATGCACAGACCCCAGCATTTAGTCAGCCACCCCAAGTGCCCCCCCCCCCCCCCCCCCCCACCAGAGATGTGATAGTGGGGCATTTAGTCAGCTATGCCACCCCACCAGAGATGTGATAGTGGGGCATTTAGTCAGCTATGCCACCCCACCAGAGATGTGATAGTGGGGCATTTAGTCAGCTATGCCACCCCACCAGAGATGTGATAGTGGGGCATTTAGTCAGCTGTGCCACCCCACCAGAGATGTGATAGTGGGGCATTTAGTCAGCCACCCCAAGTGCCACCCCACCAGATATGAGATAGTGGGGCATTTAGTCAGCCACCCCAAGTGCCACCCCACCAGATATGAGATAGTGGGGCATTTAGTCGCCCACCCCAAGTGCCACCCCACCAGATATGAGATAGTGGGGCATTTAGTCAGCCCCCCCTATGCCACCCCACCAGATATGAGATAGTGGGGCATTTAGTCAGCTATGCCACCCCACCAGTGATAGTGGGGCATTTAGTCAGCTATGCCACCCCACCAGAGGTGTGATAGTGGGGCATTTAGTCAGCTGTGCCACCCCACCAGAGATGTGATAGTGGGGCAATTAGTCAGCTGTGCCACCCCACCAGAGATGTGATAGTGGGGCATTTAGTCAGCTGTGCCACCTCACCAGAGATGTGATAGTGGGGCATTTAGTCAGCTATGCCACCCCACCAGAGATGTGATAGTGGGGCATTTAGTCAGCTGTGCCACCCCACCAGAGATGTGATAGTGGGGCAATTAGTCAGCTGTGCCACCCCACCAGAGATGTGATAGTGGGGCATTTAGTCAGCTGTGCCACCTCACCAGAGATGTGATAGTGGGGCATTTAGTCAGCTATGCCACCCCACCAGAGATGTGATAGTGGGGCATTTAGTCAGCTGTGCCACCCCACCAGAGATGTGATAGTGGGGCATTTAGTCAGTTATGCCACCTCACCAGAGATGTGATAGTGGGGCATTTAGTCAGCTGTGCCACCCCACCAGAGATGTGATAGTGGGGCATTTAGTCAGCTGTGCCACCCCACCAGAGATGTGATAATGGGACATTTAGTCAGCATACAAAGTACAATTGTTTTCACAGCCATAAAGTGTTGACCACATTATTTAGGCCATTTTTATATTGTGATGTTGTGCATGTCCTGTTTCTGGGCTCAACAACCTCTCTTGCATTGTAATGAAGTTGTTCTGTCCGTGCATGTCTAGCCCATATACAGTATAGTGGAAAACTTCATTCTAATTGGCTACTGATTTACTTGAAAATACTACCTACAGTACAGTGCACCTGGAAAGTGTTCTGACCCTTTACAGTTTCCACATTTGCTTATGTTTCAGACTCATCTTAAATGAAATATGGATTTAAAGGAACACCACCGATTTTTCATACTAAACTACGCTATTCCCTTAATTAACACTTGGGAGCACTTTGACTCGGTGTAGTAATATCATCACTCTTGCACTTTCAGTTTCACTTTGGAGTGAGGATATTACTGCGCCGAGTCTAAGTGCTCCCAAGTGTTATTCCGCCACACAATATACTATAGTTTTCAGTCTTACCTAATTAGAAATGCACCACATTTTATTTTGTCTCACAATACTTGGTCGTGTGACTACTCATGTAACTGTATTTTAATAGGGAAAACGTGGAGGTGTTTGGTTGCTTCTAACTTCATCTCTGTTTGGATCCTAATGAATGCATTGGGCTAGCTAAGTGCTGTCAAAGTAGTGCCGTGCACCAGAGCCAGTGAGTGCACGTATTGAAACGTGAGAGGTATGTATCAACTTGTCTTAGTTAAGGGAATAACGTAGCTCAATATGAAAAAACGGCAAAGTGTTCCTTTAAATATTTTTTGGCGTCATCAATCTTCACAAAATACTCCAATAGTCCAGGCTGGGTGAACCTTGCCTGACCTGCCGGTGAATTTGGATTTCGCTGGCAGCTAAGGCCGGAAACCTGCACATCTATGTCCCCTGCTTCCTGTCCACAACTTTTGGGTCCAATCACAAATTAGCTTATGCAAAATACGCACTGTGACATTGGTCTGATTGGTTGAAGGACAATCCAAGTGTACGGAGCCATTTGAACAATGCTCATTTTGAAATCCATCACGCCCCTTGTGCAGTAGAAATAAAGAGCAGACTCCCCGTATTAATGTTCATTCTTAAAAGATTGAGCTTAGTATGGTGATAGCCAGACTACCAATACTCCACAAACAAAGCAAAAGCAAAGCACTCAGACCCTCTGTTATGACACTAGTGAGCTGTGTACGTCTGTCAATGGTCCTTGAGAACTTGATTGGAGTTGTGCCTAAATGAATTCCCTGGACATTATTATGAGATGCACACATCTGTATGGGGTCTCACAGATGATGCTGATGACCATTGGGTCCTTGGTTACCTGTCTGACCAAGTAAAGGCTCAGTTTGACTGCGTGACCAGATCTAAGAAGACAGTTGGTACACTGTAAATAACAAAGGGTCTGAATACTTGAATATTTCAGTCTTTTGTTTATTTTTTTACAAACCCCTCACCAAACAAGTTAAAGTCTGGACTGAAGATTCTATACCGAGCTTGCAAGGCTGCTACGACTGCATGGATTGGCAGGTGTTTAAGGAAACCTGCTTGGACTTAGATGACCTTTCAGATGTCGTTAGTTGTTATGTTTCTTTCTGTATGGACAATATAATTCCAGATAAAACGATTAAGATATATCCCAACAGTAAACCTTGGGTGACAAAATCACTTAAAACTTTGCTTTACAGGAAAAGGAAGTATGCGAGTTCTCTCCACTCGGCCGGCACGCGCACACAGAAAAATCTGCTGAGCTGAAAAAAAGTGAATAAACTCTAGTGCAGGGGTACTCAATAGGCGGACTCCGGTCCGGATCCGGACCCAAACGTAGTGACATCCGGACCGAGCAAAAAAATCGAGATTTTACTAATTTATTTTATTTATTTTTTTCATAGTGATCCAAGCGAGATTTCATTGGGTTGAGATTTCTACGTGTTTCCGATCACTTATCGCTCGCGCCCAATCCTAATGTCCTATCAGTGGTTGAATAGCCTACATAACTATGATAATTGTAACCGTGAGCGCATGCTCTGCGAGTGCATAGATCCATTGGGCTCACACACAGGACATCAGAAAGCTAGCTTACAACGATTTACGAGCGGTATTTGTTTCTTTAGCAAGCCAAGCAAATATCATGGTGTGCTCCAAAATTGACAAAAAACGAAAGTTGGATTCCGAAAATCATGAGTTTAGACAGAATGGAGTCAGGACTGGCAAATATGCATTGCTGCCTGCGGGGAGCATGAAACCAATGTGTTTAATCTCTAACTAGCACTCCGAGAGCGCAGACCTTCGCCAATTAAGCGCCTCCTGGATTCCAAATGGTGATCCTGATCACTCTCAAAATGTAATTGTCTCTTCCTTAGGTCATTTCAGACCTTTCCTAAAAAAATCATACAGTACAAATCCATCCATACCCTTTTTGCGTTATCTTGCTAACAAACAAACAGACAGACAAACCCCGATGAAAACATAACCTCCTTAGGCTAATTGACGTAGGTAACAAACAAACCCTGATGAAAACATAACCTCCTTGGCGGAGGTAATGAGACAGTTGCACTTGTCAAAAGTGGAAACTTGAAATGTCATTATAAAACAAAGCATGTTCACTTCGAGCAGAATTATCCACAAACCTTTTATTTACTGCCTTTTTATTTAGCCTACTCTTTTTCTAATTTTGGAAATGCACTGTTCCGGACCCTGAAAAGATTGCAAATTTTGTGAGTGGACCTTTCGAGTTTCTAATTGATATACCCCTGATATAGTGCATTTAGAGAAGGAAACTCTGCTGAGCTGAAAAAAACGGAATAAACTCTAGTGAGCAAAGTGTCAGTATAAAGATAAGCTTGTAGGGGAACTGGAGAAAAAGAATTTAGGATCAGCATGGGACAGTATGAAAGTGATAACTGGAACTAAAGAAACAAGAGATTCTAGAATTGTGTTGGATGGGTTTAAATGTGATAAACAGTTTGCACAGGAACTGAACACCAACATTCAACAACACCATCTTAGAGCAAAAGAATGACGTTAGAGATAGTGTCTCCCCACCTTTTGATGTACATGATGTGATTGATGTGTTTAGACACACAAAACCTAAGAAGATCGGATAATATGGGGGTAGAATGCTTAGGTTATGTGCTGACCAGCTTGGTGAAATATTTTATCATATTTTTCAGCTTTCTCTCAGTGAACAGGGAGTCCCTAAAATTTGGAAACACTCTATTATTGTCCCAGTGGCTAAACACAATCACCCTAAGGTCCTGAATGATTTTAGGCCAGTTGCCCTGACCTCTTTGGTAATGAAATGTTTTGAAAAACTTATGAAAAGGTTCATTTTAAACTGCACAGAGAGTCTCTTGGACCCATTACAGTTTGCTTATAGGTCCAAGCGGGGGGTAGAGGATGCTACTGTTTCTCTACTACACATGTTATTTAAGCACCTTGAGGGCAGTAACACTCATGCTAAGATTTTATTTGTGGATTTCTCATCCGCTTTTAATACTATTCAACCTCACATTTTAGTTGACAAACGTATCAGAAATGTTCAGTTGGACCGTGGCTTAGTTGGCTGGATCCTTGATTTCCTTACAAACAGGACTCAGCAAGTGAGGGTGAATGGGATATTTTCAGATGAGATGACATCTTCTACAGGGGCACCTCAGGGGTGTGTCCTGTCTCCTCTGCTATATATCCTCTACACAGATCACTGCCGTAGTCAGCATGCTAATAGACACATTTTGACATTTGCAGACAATTCAATCATTGTCAGTCTCCTACACAGTTACGAATCTGATCATGGTCCTGTTATTGACGACTTCATTGCTTGGTGTGACAGTTCACACCTTCATCTGAATGTCACAAAAACAAAGGACATGGTCTTCGATTTCAGGCGCAACTCCCTCCCTTCTCTGACCACTACTATCAAGGGGCAGGCTGTGGAGGTAGTTGAATCTTACAAGTACCTGGGTAGCTGGATTGATAATAAGCTTAATTTTAACACTAACACAAAATATATCTACAAGAAAGGCCAACGTCTCTTTTGTTTGCGTAAGCTGGCAAAGTTCAACGTAGACAAAACTATTATGACATTGTTCTACAGGTCCTACATTGCATCTGTCCTGTCTTTTTCTATGGCATGCTGGTTTAATAACCTCAGTGTTAAAGCAAAACATTCTCTTGCCAAAATTGTGAAGATCAGTGGTAAAATCATAGGTGCTCAGCAAAGCAGCCTCACTGACCTCTAAGAAATCTACCCTGAGGAAGGCCAAGTCTATTTTATCAGTCAGAGCTCACCCCCTCCACCCTGAATTTCAGCTCTTACCATCTGGTTCACGTTACAGAAAACTATTATGACATTGTTCCTACATTTAATGTGTCTTTTTCTATGGCATGCTGGTTTAATAACCTCAGTGTTAAAGCAAAACATTCTCTTGCCAAAATTGTGAAGATCAGTGGTAAAATCATAGGTGCTCAGCAAAGCAGCCTCACTGACCTCTAAGAAATCTACCCTGAGGAAGGCCAAGTCTATTTTATCAGTCAGCTCACCTCTCTCTGTTAAACACTGATCTCAAATAGATCACTTCATCTGATGTTTATTCCTAATTTATTTAATTTATTTTGATGTTATTTGCTTGTATCAGGTACAGCTTTGTATGTCTATGTGCACACTGCACTTTATGGTCTGTCCTGTTTTGTTACCTGTGTTGTCTACAAAAGTGTATGTCTTGCTGCACAATCAATTGCCCTTTTGGGACAATAAAGATGGAAAGTTGAAGTTGAACGTTAATATTCTTAATAATGCATTCTTCGCGTATATAGAATCATCTACAGTGAGAGCTGTGGCCTACATCAGTCATCTGTCAGAACTGTGATATCGCAACCACCCAAGACGTTTCTAGAATCATCTACAGTGAGAGCTGTGGCCTACATCAGTCATCTGTCAGAACACTACTAGGAGACAGAGGTCATGGCAGATCAGCTGCAGGTGGCAGGTCATAGGTCAATAAGAGAGCTGACTAGACTAAGATCCCTGTGTTGAGCTGTGACTCATAAACAGACACTCTGCCTCAAAACAAGGGCACAGGACTTGATGTGATACAGTGATATGCATTGTGCATATTGCATAGGCCTGTTTCATAAAGAATTTCTGCCCATCACAAAGTGGATCTTACCTCACGTTATAGGCTACTGCTTCAGCTGTGAGAGTGAAGTTGTGTCCTCTGCTAAGTCTCAAACGCTCCAAACACACACACATAGACTGGACACTGCTGATGTAGAACAGGAATCTTGAGTGTTTCGCCGTAAAAAGGAGAATTCCTCAGAGAAACACGGACGCCATTTCCTCTCCCAGTAGGCTACCAGTCCCTTTTGAAAATGGCTGGAATTAAGTTACGTTTCACTTTCACTTTTCGCGGCGCTGCCGTGCTGCCGTGCTCAAGCTTCTGAGCCTCTCAGTCTCTTTTATTTCAGTCCTGATGGTAACTGCAGATCCAACAGTTATCCATGTGCTCGATATCGTGCTGATTTCTCAACTTGTTAGCATTCTAATTATGTCCCATAAATATGTAGACATAAAGACGCCTCATCGTGGAAGGGCGCGCAGGGCAACGGCTGAGAAACACGCACCTGTGCATGCACGCAGGGGCAGGGCTGTGTAGCCTTGTTAAGGCGGAGTCAATAATACTTAATCAGAAGCCACTTCCTGGAACCCGAATCGCAAAAGGGGAGTCCAGTTTCCCCATTCTTATTTCGGTTGGATACAGAACTGCTAGCATTAAGTGTAGCCTACTTAATAATGTTTTTTGTAATTTCAAAGGTATTAATATTTTCGACAGAGACATTAAAATTGCGCAACTGGCAGATGATTGGCTACCATTCTGTTGGCTACCATTCAGCTGCCTTGTGCCTTATCTTTGGTTGAACACTTCTCCAGGGCCTCAGAAGCTAAACGTCTCTATGTCACTGTTCTGAATGATATTCCAGTAAAACAAACTGATAAGTATTTAGGAATCCACATAACCAAAAACATAGCCGATTGACAGCAGTTAAACTTCACTTCAAAAATGGACAAGACAAAAACTAGGCTATTCCTAACTTTGGTAGAAGTCGTTTGGTCAAGGCAGACACCCTCCCATTTTGTTTACCCCTCTCTAGCTTTATTTATCAATGATAAAACTATTAAAGAGATCAATATTTTTTTCTTGACTTTATCTGGAAAAATAAACCCAATAAGCTTAAAAAGGAGGTTCTTTCTAATTGTAAAGCACAGAGTGGATTAGACCTTATGGACTTCACAGACACTGTAAACTCATTTAGAATTGGATGGATAAAAAGTGTCTTATTTATTCCAATTCTTTGTGTTTTTTTACTCCAAATAATATATTTAAACGAGTTGGTGGCCTTTCTTTCCTTTTAAAATGTGACTATGCACCCTCCAAATTACCTGTCAAGTTATCTAAATTTCACCAACAGTGTCTTCTTGCTTGGAAATTGTGTTTCATTCAGAACTTCAACACTGGTTAAAGCTATCCCTAAGGGGTTAGTCCAGCAGTTAGTCCAGTCACTTGTCATTTGGGTTGGACACACGCTCAACATAAGTTACTTTTGAAAAGGGTTGACTTGATAAAAAAAACATAATAATAAACATGTCCGTCAGATCTTTCAATCCAGAAAACAAATAAAGCCTAGAGGGAAATTCTATTGGGGTTCTTTAATTTCTGATATTAATGGGAAAACAGCTTGGTTATTGCCTAGTAAATATTGCATTACAAATACAGTGAGAGAGGTTCAATTCAAAATTCTTCAAATATACCCAGTGAGTGTTATTATAGTGTTAGGAAAATCTTCCCAATATTATAGACACAAGAACCACAGACAAGTAGTATAATTTTCAGTATACTCTGGCGCCAAGAGGAGAGACATAGAGAGGAGGTGCTTTACCTCTCCGAAACAGTCTCTGAGCTCTTGGACGCAAAGAGGCTCTTTTATTAAAGAAAAGCAGAGAGCAAAACAAGTCAGCATGACCTTGGTCGAAACCTCCCTAAAATCCTCCTCTCGTTTCTTATCTGCAGGTGCATAGCGTTCCTGTGAGGTTCCCATGTGAAACTGTGAATAGCAACTTTGAACACACATATGAAAGTGTGGATTATAACTTTGACGCACACAAATGAAGTTCATAATGATAAATATATAAATTTCTTTGTCATTTCCCTCCTGTTTATCATTAGTAAACTTCACAATCATTTGTTTCATTGCTACATCTCCAATACAGGTTTTATGCAACAACTTCTTTGTTGATTATGAGGTTAATAAATCAAACATTACATTTAAACCAAAAGGATTAAACTTCTTAACTAAAACTAATAAAAAGAAAACTGAAATATGTATATATTGTCTTCACACTAAACATACCCTTATTCCAACCACACACATAAAATCAAAATCAAAGCGTGTAGCAATTGTTACCAACTCGAATAGCAAGTTTCAAACCGTTTGATGGAAGCGAAAACCTTACCGGAAAACCTCAGTCATGATTGATCTTAATTTGAGGAGAAAACCGTTGAAGGAAAAATTCTTCCATTACCCTGCTATAGCAGCGGCACTTGTGTACACAAGCAAAAGGAGAAAAACTCACCTTCTACTACACATATGTTTTTCCCAGCCCCTTATTATCACAACAATCAAGCAAGCAAATTCACATCAACATTTTGATGGGCTATATGCAATGAGGGCTAGTCCTCAAATAATCAAAGCTTAATTCTACAAAATGTAGGGCTACATTCTAAACTTCACTGATAACACCTGTAAAAAGCAAACTCCCCACCGGCACAGAACCATCTCTGAAAAAACACAGTTGGAATCTTGTTCTAGGTTTAACAGTGGCATACAGTAAGGGGTCAATGTTACACTACACTTTATGTACTTCAAAGGGTGTGTCCCTGCACAAGGTTCACAGATCATGTTAATACCATTTTTATGTATTGTCATGTGGGATGAATTATAAGTCATCTTTGCCAGACTTCCCTTCGCCTATACACAAGCTCTGTCCATGAGGAATTTTACGGCTGTTAAACGGGAATGATAAACAGACATTGGCATCAGAGAACACACATGGCAATCAGACACATTATTCAAATCAGCCAGCATTTGAGCATAACGATACCATGAATTTAAGTGATACACATGTGTGATGTAGGTATGCACATCCTTTGACAAAATCAATCTCTCTTTTTTTTTTCGGCTTCCTTTGTCTTTCAAGAAAAAAGTCTTTGTTCAGTCCTTAACAAAAGTGTCAGTAAGGTGAGAGTGATAGCCGCTCCAAGGACCATCCTCCACACTAAAAGTCTGTTATCTCAAGGCATCGTCACTAAGCTTAGGAGGATCCAAAATCTTCACCGACATTGAGACGACTAGATTCTAAACCTCTAATCCCCTTTGCAGTCGGGCTTCCCCTCCTCAGCGGTTGACTGGAACCTTACAGTGAGAGAGATGCGTCCAGCGGTCCGGCCCTCCACCTTCACTGCAGTGGGTGTAGATAGGATGATTTGGTGGGGTCCTTCCCAACGCGGGTCAGACCAGCACTTTTTCTTCATGACTTTGATGAACACCCAATCTTCTGGTTTCACTCTGGGATCCTGTGGAAAAACAGAGAGAGAGGGAGCAGTATCCGTGTCCACATATTCCTTTGAACACAGTGTTTTAATTAGTTGTTCCACTACTCCTACATCAATACAGTACATATGATGCACTGATAACAAACATTTTGTGAGTAGTTTGTAAATCTATATGTTATAGTGTTTGTCTACTAGTTCACACATCCCTCCTGTTGAGACATGGCTCTGCCCATGACTCAAAATTGCTACCCATTTGTACATTGATTTCAGCAATGTAAGACACAGCAAAGGCATATTGGCTGTCTGTGTATATTGTCACTTTCTTTTTGGCAAAAAGCTCACATGCTCTGGTCAGCCCAGTCAATTCGGCTACCTGTGCAGAGCATGTGGCAGACAAAAGTTTAACTTCTAATTTAGCAGTTAGTCACTGCATAAGCTGCTTTGTTTGTTTACACCATATTTAATGTGTGGTTGTGATAACAATACTGTCATACGAGATAAGAATGTCATATTAGTTTATAACAGCAGTAGGGAGACGGCATGTGGGATTTTCACAGTCAATGGGTGAAAAAGCACAACTTCAACAGAATTTAAATATTTAATTTAAATGTTTAGTTTAATATGTAGGCTTTCTTTCTTCACTTTCTTAGTCATTTAAACACATATTAGCTCTAGTCTAGAAATTCCTCACAAATTTCTTGCTCTTCTCCTTCTCCACTTACATACTGGTCACTATCGTATCTTTGTTCTTTCTCATCTTTGGTGGCGCAGTCACGAGACCAATGCCCGCGACCCCCACACTTATAACACTTATCATCACCTTCATTTTCATAATCTCTCTGTTCTGACCCATTTCTGCCTTGTAATGCCATCACAAATGCTTCCCCTACGTTCTCTGAGTCTTTCTTTTCTCTTACTTTCTTTTTATTCTTCACTGTTTTCTCTGAATGTTTAGCATGTTCCATAAAATCTGGCAGTTCTGCAGTTCTGAAAGAAACAAAATGTTTCTCTATCCAGCCTTTTATCTCTGGTCTAAAACTTTGGAGTAATGCTTGTTTTAATTTCTGTCCATAAATTATCTTATTTTCTGCACTCCCTGACTTTAGGCCGTTATAGGCTTTAAAAACTTTTTCAAATCTGTCTCTAAACTTCCAGACATCTTCATCATCTTTCTGTGTGGTGGCGTGTATTTTGGTGTAATTGCAATGTTTTTTAAACACGTCTTTACATTTATTCTCTAGGCTTTGGACTTGTTGATTTAAATCCAGAGAACCAGGCGCATACGCTGTACCAGCCTGATGGGCTACAAAGCTATCTTTAACACGGCTCCAATCAGAGCCCATTTTAAAGCGGAACATCCTTTCGACCTTTTTTTACGTCGTCCTGTGTCCATGTCCTATAGACATACATTAATCGTGGATTATTTTGACCCTCAGCCACGTCTGGCTTAAATGTTGGATTGGGCAGTTCTACCATTGGAAATGCCTCCACCGGAGGCGGCGGTGGGGGCCAATTTGGAGTTTTACCGTAATCATCGTCATACAGGTGCACTTCTGCATGGCATGATGATGACTCTGGTTTTAGTTTGCAAATTTGAATTTATTTTTCCATCGTAATAGCCAATTTTCAGTTCCTGGATGGACTCTAGCTATGAATTTGGCATCGCCTTTCAAAAGTTGTTCTTTATCTTGAGTATTCCCCATTTTGCACAAATAAGAGATTGTTCTGTGTCGTCCTCTTAGGGCAAACAACAAGCCTGGGAAGCGAGCTTCTAGACCTTAGTCCGGCTTCCCCTGGGTGTTTTATCTCTCACAGGCTCTGTTGTTCGTTTTAACTCACAGACAATCCCTTCACACACACACTTCTCAGTCACACTCCTTCTTTCCCTCTATTATCAATATAGTGGACTCTAACCCCTATTTGATAGTTCAGGACTCTTTCTTTCCCTCTATTATCAATATAGTGGACTCGAACCCCTATTTGATAGTTCAGGCGGGACTCGAACCCCCTATTTTTAAGGTGGGACTCTAACCCAGGGTGCGAGTTAGGGGGGAGCAGGGGGAGCCATGGCTCCCCTAGTGGCCACCTGAGCTCCCCTGGAAACATGGTTTGTGAAATTTTGGGGGAGCTCTAAAATATTAATGATTGCCAAATAAATTATATTTTGACCATGGTTTTCCCTCAAAGGTGTAAAATCAGATAAATAAAATTGTATTTTGAGTTCATGATTCATGAAAAAAGTGCCTGCTTTCGCGCTTGAAACTTGGGGACGCTGCCCGCAGCTCCACCCACTACCCACTCACACAAGCTCGTTCACACTAGCACTGTAGTCGAATGTCTAAAAGATAATGGCTCTGTGCATCGTTGTGTTGTGTATGGCGTTGCGTCTCTCCAGGCAGGGAGAGGGTTGTGTTGTGCCCTGTATTGTAAAGGCTTTGCCATAATGTGTTCATGGTTGCAGCCGCTGGCTTCTCTTATTTCGTGTGTTTGGCTCTGTGTACAGGATATCCCATGTGGTTGTGAAACAATGTAAGTTGTTGAGTAGCCTAATTCTAAGTTGATTCAATTAAACAGTCAGAAGACACATTATTGGTGGTCCGTGGATTATTTACTATCAAGTTCACTGAAGTTTGCGTAGCCCATTCGGGAAATCTGTTGACGTGATCCATCAGGGTGTTTCGTCTAAATATGGCCATATAGCTGTTAGACCTATCGCACCCGTGTGCAACGAATTTTCTCTTTATAATAGGCCTATGCCTATGCTGTTGCAGGATCGGCATGCAAACTTTGCCCCCCCCCCCCCCCCCCCCCCAAAAAAAAAAAAAAACGCCCCGCCCCCCGGCTCCCCCGGAGACCGTGGTATAACTCGCACACTGCTCTAACCCCCTATTTTTAAGGTGGGACTCTAACCCCCTATTTTTAAGGTGGGACTCTAACCCCCCTTTTTAGATAAACCTCAGGCGGGACTCTAACCCCCCTGGAAAGTTTATCTTTATACAGCTAAGAGAACGGCAACTTAATGCGACTTTTCCCTTGGGAACGGCAACTTAATGCGACTCTTCCCTTTTCTAGAAATAGTCCAAGACTATTAGGCCTATGAAATTATACTCACACTGTTATGGTTCTGCTCTGTAGTTCGGAAGTCGTCAATCCAGTCTAGGAGCTGGTCGCCGTCGGCTGGCCAGCACGGAATTCACCGTACGGGGCTTTTCCACGGTTGTAGTCCGCGGGCTGCTGCAGTCTTCAACTTCCGACGATCAGTTCCAGAAAGGATATATTGACAACCGGCTTCGAAGGACCAAAGAATGTTAGGAAAATCTTCCCAATATTATAGACACAAGAACCACAGACAAGTAGTATAATTTTCAGTATACTCTGGCGCCAAGAGGAGAGACATAGAGAGGAGGTGCTTTACCTCTCCGAAACAGTCTCTGAGCTCTTGGACGCAAAGAGGCTCTTTTATTAAAGAAAAGCAGAGAGCAAAACAAGTCAGCATGACCTTGGTCGAAACCTCCCTAAAATCCTCCTCTCGTTTCTTATCTGCAGGTGCATAGCGTTCCTGTGAGGTTCCCATGTGAAACTGTGAATAGCAACTTTGAACACACATATGAAAGTGTGGATTATAACTTTGACGCACACAAATGAAGTTCATAATGATAAATATATAAATTTCTTTGTCATATAGCAAAATATACAGACAAGTAGTGTGTGTTCCTTCTGTGGTGGGGTGGATGAAACATAGCCTACTTGTTTTTTGAGTGTGAGAAGACAAAAACTTTTATCAATTATTTAGATAGTCACCTTTTTGATCCATCATACTCTCTCTTAGTGTTAACGATTTGTTATTTTATTATGCTAATCCTGATAATTACTCCTTGGAATATGTAGTGAACATTTTTGTTTTACAAGCTAAGTGTTTCTATTCATAAAAAGAAGAAGTTAGAAATTGACTTGTTCCTTAAATCACTGCATTTGATTTCAACAACAAAAAGACCGACTTGTGTGTCTCTTGTGTTTGTGTTTGTGTGTGTGTGTGTGTGTGTGTGTGTGTGTGTGTGTGTGTGTGTGTGTGTGTGTGTGTATTTGTCTTCAGAGAGGAAACCCTATCTTGAAGTTTTGCTTTGTACTTGCTCTTTTATTTTGCTGTATGTTGAATGTAACATTGTATTGTCATATTATGACAGCAAATGTTGTGTGTATTTGTGTCTTTAGTTCTGTGTATTTGTGTCGAATCACAAAAGGAGAGGGGATCAAAACCCCCCTTTATGCAGAGCAATGAAGTGTTTTGAAAACTGTGCGTTTTAGAACTGCAATTTGAGTGTAAAGCAGAAATTGTGCTTATGGTTTAGCAGAATCGGTTCAGGAGGTTGGTGTATGAATTGCATATTATGGGAGTTGTGTCTCAAGTACCAGAAATTGTGTGTTTAACAATTGAGAAAAACTAGCCTAGAAATCTAGACGCACCCTAGCGGCCAAAAATAGTTTGGCTTGCCAGAGAAAAATGATAACACCCACTACGACAGGGGGCGATGTTTCTGCAGCAACGCATCTATGTTTCCTGCAAAGATCAAAGAAGAAGTAAAACAAAACATTTCGTGACGGACATCTGATATGCTTGTCGCTGTGTAGGATTTACTGGAATATGGAGAAAAAGAAGTTCAACATAAATCTAGATGACTCAGCTTTCACCAGAGAAAGATCGCCGGTAAGTTCAGGAGTTAGGGAAATCTGTAACGTTTAAGTTTTGCATTTCTTCATTGATGAAAGCATCGTGCTCTAGCCTACTTAGTTTTGTTTTGAGTAGCCTAAGTTACACACCTACCAGATGATAAACTACCACACGTGATGTTACCATGGCATGCCTCGTGTAATTTTAAGGGACACACCTGTAACGGTAAGCTATGCGTTTGTTGACAGCACTAGTGCTACAGAGGCGGATATTGTTTTATACCATTTGTAGCATCGGTACGTAGTCGTAGCCTAACAAACATCGGTGTCACCGCTGCTAAGCTGGTAAATCATCCGTAGCACAGGCTGATATTTGTGTAGCATGTGCTACAAATACATAGCACTCAGTGGGAAAGTCCAGCTATGTATTGGATCTATCTGTGGCTGAAGTGTAATTAAAATCAGCTGGTTCAAGTGAATGGTTGGCACAGATATGTGGATCACTTTTCCACCTCTGGTAGCATTGTACAGCCATGATAAGATGTCGTGGCCCGCATCTTCAACTTTACAAAAATGATATGGATGTTTTCTCTCATAAACTAGCGGCACACACAACCCTGCCTGCTTAGCATGTTGGAGCTCGGGGGTTTGATGTAGCCCCTTTATTTCTGCGTGCAGGTTCGTCCGCTGTTCAAAGCCTCGTCCGTTGGCGCTCAGAAAGACCCGGAAGGATCTTCAGCGGCGCCTCAGCATGGCGGCCAGCCGCTCTCCTACGCACAGTTCATCATGCAGGTCAAAGGTCACCCAGCGGCGCCTGCACAGGGAGGGGGGGCCACGGTGGGGGGGCCGCGAGAGGAGGCTCAGGGCAGCGGTCCACAGGGAGAGAGCGAGGTGCCCGTCCGCCCCCCTCCCACCTCCGAGGGGGGGGCAGGGAAGACCCAGCAGCAGGCGGAGCCGAGCGCTGCTGATGCTGCTGATGCTGCTGCAACCGTGGCAACGGGGGAGGAGGAAGGGCAAAGGTCAGAGGAAGGGCAAAGGTCAGAGGAAGGACCAAGTGTCGCTCCGTACCTGCTGGGGTCAGGAAGCAGCATCATCGTCAGTCCCCGACAGGTGTGTACACACACACACACACACACACACACACACACACACACCCCAGTGTCAATCCATACCTACTGAGGTCATGAAGTAGCAGCAGAAGCATCATTATCAGTCCGCGACAGGCACACACACACACGCGTGCACATGCACACACACACACACACCAGTGTCAATCCATACAGACACACACACACACACACTCCATTTACCATGACAGTACAACTGCAGTGGGTCCTGGGGCATGGGCCCCGTAAGAGCATTGAGGATTTGAACCTTTCAATGCAGCACTTGGGACAGACATCCAGAGGTCTTTTATTTAGGTTAAGAGGTTTTTCTTTCTTTTTTTTATATCTATGGATGGAAATATTTGTGCTGTAGCTTAAACATGTTTCACTTTAGCATGTTGACCACGCACACACAGGTAGAATAGTTTCACTTTAGCATGTTGACCAGGCACACACAGATAGAATAGTTGTGGTCATGCTGCAATAAGTCCACTACCTCAGTTTCACAGTTTAATGTGTGTGTGTGTGTGTGTGTTGTGTGTGTGTGTGTGTGTGTGTGTGTGTGTGTGTGTGTGTGTGTGTGTGTGTGTGTGTGTGTGTGTGTGTGTGTGTGTGTGTGTGTGTGTGTGTGTGTGTGTGTGTGTGTGTGTGTGTGTGTGTGTGTGTGTGTGTGTGTGTGTGTGTGTGTCTTCAGAGAGGAAACCCTATCTTGAAGTTTGTGAGGAGTGTACCCTGGGAGTTTGGAGATGTGGTGCCTGATTATGTCCTCGGACGGACCACCTGTGCGCTGTTTCTCAGGTGTGTGTGTGTGTGTGTGTGTGTGTGTGTAACATTGCAAAGGATGTGTGTCATTGTTCAAACCACAGTCATATAGTTATCACCTTACTTAAACATAATAGTTATCACTCTATGAGGAGATGGAGATTAATCATCTCTCTGTCTGTCTGTCTGTCTGTCTCTCTCTCCCTCTCTCTCTCTCTCTCTCTCTCTCTCTCTCTCTCTCTCTCAGTGTGCGTTATCATAACCTGAACCCCAACTACGTCCATGAGCGCTTGAAGCTGCTGGGAAACTCTTTCTCTCTCAGAGTGCTACTGGTGCAGGTGGACGTGGTGAGTCAATCAATCAATCAATCAATCAACCAACCAATCAATCAACCAACCAACACCTCCTCTGTCCTCTCCTCCTTCAACACCTCCTCTGTTCTCTCCTCCTTCAACACCTCTGTCCTCTCCTCCTTCAACACCTCCTCTGTTCTCTCCCCCTTCAACACCTCCTCTGTTCTCTCCTCCTTCAACACCTCCTCTGTCCTCTCCTCCTTCAACACCTCCTCTGTTCTCTCCCCCTTCAACACCTCCTCTGTTCTCTCCTCCTTCAACACCTCCTCTGTCCTCTCCTCCTTCAACACCTCCTCTGTTCTCTCCCCCTTCAACACCTCCTCTGTTCTCTCCTCCTTCAACACCTCCTCTGTCCTCTCCTCCTTCAACACCTCCTCTGTTCTCTCCTCCTTCAACACCTCCTCTGTTCTCTCCTCCTTCAACACCTCCTCTGTTCTCTCCTCCTCCAACACCTCCTCTGTTCTCTCCTCCTTCAACACCTCCTCTGTTCTCTCCTTCAACACCTCCTCTTGCCAAGTCGGTAATCACCTACAGAGGGCTGTTCAGACAATGGCAGAAGTGCCTACGAGGTCATGTCACAATGCTGTTGGAAATGCTATGTTAAAGTAAAAAAAACTGTTAAGGACGCCTTTAAGGGCCAGAATATCAGTAGAGTGGACTATCTGCCTTCATGAGTCCTGTTGTAAGGGCCAGAATATCAGTAGAGTGGACTATCTGCCTTGATGTGTCCTGTTGTAAGGGCCAGAATATCAGTAGAGAGTGGACTGTACAGTATACATGTGTAGACATACTGTATACCTGATGCTCTTCAACAGAAATGCCCCCATCATGTATCTGCCCCCTCCTCTCAAACAGAAATGCCCCCCATCATGTATCTGCCCCCTCCTCTCCAACAGATATGCCCCCATCATATATCTACCCCCTCCTCTCCAAAAGAAATGCCCCTATCACACCCACTATCATGTATCTGCCCCCTCCTCTCCAACGGAAATGCCCCCATCATATATCTACCCCTTCCTCTCCAAAAGAAATGCCCCCATCACACCCACTATCATATATCTGCCCCCTCCTCTCCAAAAGAAATGCCCCCATCATGTATCTGCCCCCTCCTCTCCAAAAGAAATGCCCCCATCATGTATCTACCCCCTCCTCTCCAACAGAAAGACCCACATCACACCCACTATCATGTATCTACCCCCTCCTCTCCAACAGAAATGCCCCCATCACACCCACTATCATGTATCTGCCCCCTCCTCTCCAACAGAAATGCCCCCATCACACTCACTATCATGTACCTGCCCCCTCCTCTCCAACAGAAATGCCCCCATCACACCCACTATCATGTATCTGCCCCCTCCTCTCCAACAGAAATGCCCCCATCACACCCACTATCATGTATCTGCCCCCTCCTCTCCAACAGAAATGCCCCCATCACACTCACTATCATGTATCTGCCCCCTCCTCTCCAACAGAAATGCCCCCATCACACCCACTATCATGTATCTGCCCCATCCTCTCCATCACACTCACTATCATGTATCTGCCCCCTCCTCTCCAACAGAAATGCCCCCATCATGTATCTGCCCCCTCCTCTCCAACAGAAATGCCCCCATCACACTCACTATCATATATCTACCCCCTCCTCTCCAAAAGAAATGCCCCCATCACACCCACTATCATGTATCTGCCCCCTCCTCTCCAACAGAAATGCCCCCATCACACCCACTATCATGTATCTGCCCCCTCCTCTCCAACAGAAATGCCCCCATCATATATCTGCCCCCTCCTCTCCAACAGAAAGACCCGCATCATGCTCTGAGGGAACTGGCTCGGATCTGCATCATGGCCGACTGCACACTCATCCTGGCCTGGAGGTAAGAGTCTTACCCTAAACACAACAACAACAACAACAACAGCAACACTAATAACACAACAACAACAACAACACTAATAACACAACAACAACAACAACAACAACAACAACACTAATAACACAACAACACTACCGCTACTACTACTAAACACAACACTACTATGACAACTGTCAATAATATACATGGTGATGTCATGATGGTGAAGATTGTACTGTCGACTGCTCCAGGTTTGTCAGGATTATAGATTTGTGTGTGTGTGTCTGTGTGTCTGTGTGTCTGCGTGCGTGCGTGCGTGCGTGCGTGCGTGATCAGCCCAGAAGAGGCGGGGCGTTATCTGGAGACGTATAAGTCCTATGAGAAGAAGCCTGCAGATGTGTTGAAGGAGCAGGTGGAGAAGGACTACCTGTCCAAGGTGACGCACACACACACACACACACACACACACACACACATACATCACACATTCTCAAACACACACACTGATCTGTTAGTGATGCAGGAGGAGACTTACTGAGTTGTGTGTGTGTGTGTGTGTGTGTGTGTGTGTGTGTGTGTGTGTGTGTGTGTTGTTCAGGTGACGGACTGCCTGACCACAGTGAAGTCTGTGAACAAGACGGATGCGGTCACTCTGCTCTCCACCTTCTCAGTAAGTTCAGCAGATCAACGTGCTTCAGATCCACAGCAGATCCCAAGTTACACTGGCCTGCACAATCAGCTCAACTCATTCCTGCTTTATAAAGCTACACTGTGAACAGCACTGGTTCTGTAATGCTACACTGTGAACAGCGCTGGTTCTGTAATGCTACACTGAGAACAGCACTGGTTCTGTAATGTGAACAGCACTGGTTCTGTAATGCTACACTGAGAACAGCACTGGTTCTGTAATGCTACACTGTGAACAGCACTGGTTCTGTAATGCTACACTGTGAACAGCACTGGTTCTGTAATGCTACACTGTGAACAGCACTGGTTCTGTAATGCTACACTGTGAACAGCACTGGTTCTGTAAAGCTACACTGTGAACAGCACTGGTTCTGTAATGCTACACTGTGAACAGCACTGGTTCTGTTCTGTAATGCTACACTGTGAACAGCACTGGTTCTGTAAAGCTACACTGTGAACAGCACTGGTTCTGTAATGCTACACTGTGAACAGCACTGGTTCTGTAATGTGAACAGCGCTGGTTCTGTAACGCTACACTGTGAACAGCACTGGTTCTGTAATGCTACACTGTGAACAGCACTGGTTCTGTAATGTGAACAGCACTGGTTCTGTAATGCTACACTGTGAACAGCACTGGTTCTGTAATGTGAACAGCACTGGTTCTGTAAAGCTACACTGTGAACAGCACTGGTTCTGTAATGCTACACTGTGAACAGCACTGGTTCTGTAACGCTACACTGTGAACAGCACTGGTTCTGTAATGTGAACAGCACTGGTTCTGTAATGCTACACTGTGAACAGCGCTGGTTCTGTAACGCTACACTGTGAACAGCACTGGTTCTGTAATGTGAACAGCACTGGTTCTGTAATGCTACACTGAACAGCACTGGTTCTGTAACGCTACACTGTGAACAGCACTGGTTCTGTAATGGTTCTGTAATGCTACACTGTGAACAGCACTGGTTCTGTAACGCTACACTGTGAACAGCACTGGTTCTGTAATGCTACACTGTGAACAGCACTGGTTCTGTAATGGTTCTGTAACGCTACACTGTGAACAGCACTGGTTCTGTAACGCGGTTCTGTAATGCTACACTGTGAACAGCACTGGTTCTGTAAAGCTACACTGTGAACAGCACTGGTTCTGTAAAGCTACACTGTGGACAGCACTGGTTCTGTAATGCTACACTGTGAACAGCACTGGTTCTGTAATGCTACACTGAACAGCACTGGTTCTGTAAAGCTACACTGTGAACAGCACTGGTTCTGTAATGCTACACTGTGAACAGCACTGGTTCTGTAACGCTACACTGTGAACAGCACTGGTTCTGTAATGCGGTTCTGTAATGCTACACTGTGAACAGCACTGGTTCTGTAACGCTACACTGTGAACAGCACTGGTTCTGTAATGTGAACAGCACTGGTTCTGTAATGCTACACTGTGAACAGCACTGGTTCTGTAATGTGAACAGCACTGGTTCTGTAATGCTACACTGTGAACAGCACTGGTTCTGTAATGCTACACTGTGAACAGCACTGGTTCTGTAATGCTACACTGTGAACAGCACTGGTTCTGTAATGCTACACTGTGAACAGCACTGGTTCTGTAAAGCTACACTGTGAACAGCACTGGTTCTGTAATGCTACACTGTGAACAGCACTGGTTCTGTAATGCTACACTAACGACTGGGACACACTGGTGGGTTTCTGAGCGTGAGGGCATCAGGTGACCTGTGGATGAGGCTGACATTAGTTATAACCATCAGTGTGTGTGTGTGTGTGTGTGTGTGTGTGTTGTAGTCTGTGGAGGGCATCATCCAGGCGTCTAAAGAAGAGCTGGTCCTGTGTCCTGGTCTGGGCCCCCAGAAGGTGAGTGATGGAGGGATTGGACCTGTTGACCTGTTGCACAGAAACGGGTGAAATATCACATATCGCAATTGATGTTCATATTTGTATTTGGAATTGACACTTTGCCTTTTCTGTGTGCGTGTGCGTGTGCGTGTGTGTGTGTGTGTATGTGCGCGCGCGTGTGTGCGTGTGCGTGTGTGTGTGTGTGTGTGTGTGTGTGTGCTCCTCAGGCGAGACGGCTCTATGATGTGCTCCATCAGCCTTTCCTCAAGTCCAGCAAGAAGGACAGCTGACCCTCCAGCTCATCTGGACACTGTTCCCCTGCCCCCACAGAACTCTACTGCCCTCCATATACGGAACACACACGGTTCTAGTGTTCTCCTGCCCCCTCAGAACTCTACTGCCCTCCATACGGAACATTCACAGTTCTAGTGTTCTCCTGCCCCCTCAGAACTCTACTGCCCTCCATACGGAACACTCACGGTTCTAGTGTTCTGCTGACAGAACTGGCACCACTGACGCCGTAAAGCCCACAGGGGACTCCTGAGCTCAGGACTATTTGAGAACTCCTCCAAATGTGCGGTTCTGGGTGAAGAACTCTGCTCTTATGGCTCTCGCTGCCTAAAGAACCCTCTCAGAAACATTGTGACATTTAATCTACATCACATTTTGTGGTAAATGAAACATTGTAAATTGTAAATAAATTTTGTGTTTTTGTACAAGCCTGTGGTCTCTTCCCATATTATTTTCTGCGGTGACAAAGTGTTTGTGGTTATGCTACACAGGAAAAGACGCTAAAATGCTTGCGCTGTTGGCTGTAGTTATGCCACACAGGAAAAGATGCTAAATTACTTGTGCTGTTGGCTGTAGTTATGCCACACAGGAAAAGACGCTAAATTGCTTGCGCTGTTGGCTGTAGTTATGCCACACAGGAAAAGACGCTAAATTGCTTGTGCTGTTGGCTTACGGTAGCCTATGTCATTTCGATCAGCTACAGACAAGGAGTGGCAGATCCTGAGCGTGATGTCACTTACAGTGTATCATACTTCGCCTTCAGGCTACCAGAGATCGTTGTCACATCGTTATGAATTTCATGTGATGATGCTTCTTTCCACAAGATGGTGTGATAAGCTTAACAATAAACATAAGTCTAACAACTGTTTTTAGTTAAGGCTATGTCATTTTGATCGGTGACATGCAGCCATGCCTAAATTCTACATATCGCACATTAAATATAGGCTATTAATATAATGTAATATTTAGTATTCATTATTCAATGCTTAGCTGGAATGATGTTTTTCCCCCATCACCCTATTTTTACTGCAGGCATAGCTGCTGGCATGTACAGTAACTGGGCCAATGCCACAGGCTTAGCCTACTACTACAGGACTGGCATGTGTGAGTGGCCACTGCACTGGCGTACTACTACAGGACTAGCATGTGTGAGTGGCCACTGCACTGGCGTACTGTACTGTATACTACTACAGGACTGGCATGTGTGAGTGGCCACTGCACTGGCGTACTGTACTGTATACTACTACAGGACTGGCATGTGTGAGTGGCCACTTGTACTGCATACTACTACAGGACTGGCATGTTTGAGTGGCCACTTGTACTGCATACTACTACAGGACTGGCATGTTTGAGTGGCCACTGCACTGGCGTACTGTACTGCATATAACAGAGGAGATGAGCACGTGTGGAGTGAGGGAAGGGAGGGAGGGGGAAACTATTCCAAATCAGTTTGGATGTTAGAAAATGCAAAAAAATAACAGAATGTGATAATCTGAAAATCACATGAACTCCTCATATTATGCTGCTAAAAGGATACCGGTAAACAATGTTAATGTTGAAAATGACACATTTGACTATTTATACCATAAACAAAGAGACACTGAGATTTTTTTTAATTATTGAAAAGGAGATTGTTTATTTAGATTTGAGAAACAGAAGCCAATGTCATATCACACAATTATGCATTCAAGAAGGAAGAAATGTAATATTAAGAAGGAAGAAATGTGTTCTTGCACTAATGGAGCTATTTACAATATTAACTCCACTTTACCTCACATCACACAATCTAACCAAGATGATTATATTATTAACTCCACTTTACCTCACATCAAACAATCTAAACCATACACCAAGATGAGTATATTATTAACCCCACTTTACCTCACATCAAACAATCTAAACCATACACCAAGATGAGTATATTATTAACCCCACTTTACCTCACATCAAACAATCTTAACCATACACCAAGATGATTATATTCATCTGTATTTCAACATATAAATGTTACACGTTTGACTATGTGTACCATAAACGGGTGAACAGATGAGATGTGTGTGTTTATAACAGGTGAGTTCAGCTGGCATGGTTGAGTGCCATTAACAGGTGAGTTCACCTGGCAGTATTATCAGTGTTGGTAACAGGTGAGTTCAGCTGGCATGGTTGAGTGCCATTAACAGGTGAGTTCAGCTGGCATGGTTGAGTGCCATTAACAGGTGAGTTCAGCTGGCAGTATCATCAGTGCTGGTAACAGGTGAGTTCACCTGGCATGGTTGAGTGCCATTAGCAGGTGCGCAGATGAAGGGCAGTTTCTCCCGGCAGCAGGCGTCCTGCCAGCGGTAGGTCCGGTGCTCCTGGCCCGGGGCTGCCCCCTCCTGCAGCAGCTGGCCACAGTGGAAGCAGCAGGGCTTGTGGGGGAAGCTGGGGCTCCAGCGCTGGTAGTGCCCCACCACGGCTCCTCCGCTCCACTCCCAGGGGGCGTGGGGGTTGATCATGCAGCGCTCCAGGCCCACCCAGGCCTTCTCCACGCAGCCCCAGCAAGGAGCCACCATCGCCAGCAGCTCCTCCACACGGACCTGGGTGCAGCTGTCCAGGATGTGCACCAGCCTGGAGCCCCTCTCAGCACAGTGGTGCAGGGCCTCAACCCAGGACATCCGCTCTGGGACAAACACCAGGCCATCTGCAGGGACACACAACACACACACACACACACACACACACACACACACACACACACACACACACACACACACACACACACACACACACACACACACACACACACACACACACAATACACACACACACACACACACACACACACACAGACACTACTCAGCAGCTTGCCTGGAGCAATCAAAGTGTAAATTTGAACTATATCGGTATATACGATATGGTCTAATTCCATAACTCATTTTAAAAAATATCGATACATCTTAAATATCGATATATCGCCCAGCCCTAGCTGGGTGAACCCTGCCTGACCTCCCTGCGAATTTGGATTCTGCCCTGCAGCTCAGGCTGGAAACCTGCACATATATCTTCCCTGCTTCCTGTCCACAACCTTTGGGTCCAACCCCAAACGGGGTCATCCCTATGTTCCCCGGCCCCATACAAAGAGGGGAACATAGGACCCGGGGAACATACAGTAGGACCCAGGGAACATAGGACCCAGGGAACATACAGTAGGACCCGGGGAACATACAGTAGGTACACTCCATCACAAACTAGCGCATCCAAAAGACGTACCAGATCATTGGTCTGATTGGTGGAAGGACTATCCAAGCGTACAGTCATTTGAACGATGCCCATTGATAACGCCTCTTGAGCAGTTTAATTCAAGCCTCATACTAATGTTCAATCTTAAGAGATTGAGCTTAGTGGTGATAGCCAGACTAGGATGATTAGCTATGTGAAGTTAATTCTTAGTGATGAGGTGAACTCACTCTGGGTGTAGTTGGAAACTGGCTGGTAGGTGGGACAGCAGAGAGGGGAGTCTGTGAAGATAAACACAAACACTTTAAGATGAAGAGAAAAAGACACACAGACCTCACACTTGGAGTGTACATAAAAAATGATAGGATTAGATTCAGCTGATGTGATTAATAGTGAGGATGCAACAGAAGTGTATGGGGTGATCAAATGGGTATTTCACAAAGCCTACATAATTCATTAAGCTGGGGTTTAATACATGTGTGAAAAAGACATTAAAATGATAGGATTAGATTCAGCTGATGTGATTACTAGTGAGGATGTAAAAGACGTGTATGGGGTGATCAAGTGGGTAAGTTAACTCAGTAAGTGGTTCAGTGTATTCACAACACACCACATGATTGGCATGATATATTGACATGTTGACTTTTGACTATGGAAGGGGCGTGATATGCGTAGACAACTGCCACATTGATGTTTAGGAACTAACCCATGTAAATTACTTGTGGGTCATTCCACGCCAAATCAACCAGAGCCCACGCACTTGCGTCTCAAAAAAATCTGAAAAAAATACCATGTGTTGGTATGTTACCCAGGAGACACTCTGTAAAATGTTTTTGTGGTAAGATCAATACTTTTCAAGTAACAGCCAGTTTTACAGGGGGAGGGGGGTGTCAAATTTGTTCTGCCTCTTTTTTTTGTCAAAGTTCACAAGCTCATTGCTCAAAAACTAGAATCCGTAGGAGGCTCAAATTTTGCAGGCTGGTGCATAAATAGGAATAGTATGCAGTAAAATCATTACGAGTAGTCTGGATGATCCTGCATGGTCAAAGCAGTCCCTCAAAGTTGATCAACATTTTATTGGAGTTTTTGGCTGTGTTCTGTTTAGGCCTTCAGAAGACACATTTTTACTCAACATAGACTCTTGGGTTTTTTTTCTTATTGAGATAAGTAGAAACACTCTCCGAAAAAGCAATGAAGAGAAAAGAAAATCCATCAGGGACTGAACAGCAGACCTCACAAGTTTGAAAAATAAATTTGGATCTCATATTCAGAGCACCCTAACACCTTGTGGGAATATACAAAGATTTTTTTTATATTTTTTTCTATAATCTGCATTACCTCTTCTTTTTAAAAACACCAATTTGACTTGTCTTATGCAAATCTTTCTTTTTCATTTCCCACCCTGAACAAGGGCAAAATGCACCATAGAGATCTATTGAGAGATTTGTTTTGTATAGAGTAACCACTAGGTGCCACTAAAATCACTGAATCACTGAAATTGCCGGGTGGGGACAAAACATATTGATCTCAATGGTGCATTTTGTCCATGTTTAGGGTGGAAAATGAAAAAGAAAGATTCGCATAAGACAAGTCAAATTGGTGTTTTTAAAAAGAAGAGGTAATGCAGATTAACGAAAAAAATATTAAAAAAATCTTTGTATATTCCCACAAGGTGTTAGGGTGCTCTGAATATGAGATCCAAAATTATTTTTCAAACTTGTGAGGTCTGCTGTTCAGTCCCTGATGGATTTTCTTTTCTCTTCATTGCTTTTTCGGAGAGTGTTTCTACTGATCTCAATAAGAGAAAAAAAATCAAGAGCCTATGTTGAGTAAAAATATGTCTTCTGTAAGCCTAAACAGAGCCCAGCCAAGAACTCCAATAAAATTTTGATCAACTTTGAGGGACTGCTATGACCATGCAGGATCATCCAGACTACTCGTGGTGATTTTACTGCATACTATTCCTATTTATGCACCAGCCTGCAAAATTTGAGCCTCCTACAGATTCTAGTTCTTGAGCAATGAGCTTGTGAACTTTGACAAAAAAAAGAGGTAGAACAAATTTGACACCCCCCTCCCTCTGTAAAACTGGCTGTTACTTGAAAAGTATTGATCTTAGCACAAAAACATTTTACAGAGTGTCTCCTGGGTAACATAGGCACACATGGTATTTTTTTCAGATTTTTTTGAGACGCAAGTGCGTGGGCTCTGGTTGATTTGGCGTGGAATGACCCTTGTATGCTTCAACACAACAGAGGTTACAGCCCTCTCTGCCCTGCCGCCCACTCCACTCTCATCACCTGTACGTGGCCCACTCCACTCCACCCCACCCCACCCCACCCCACTCCACCCCACCCCACCCCACCCCACCCCACCCCACTCCACCCCACCCCACCCCACTCCACTCCACCCCACTCCACCCCACCCCACTTTGTTTGCCTCACTCTGTACAACCATGTTTGACTTGGATTTTGTACCTGGATTTTGCTACTGGATATGCCCTCTGATTTTGTCATATTAAAAAAGAAACTGATCTCCACATCAAAGTCTCACTCGCCTGCATCAGAAAATATACTTCTCTGCTATTATAGAATTATTTGTAATAGTAAGTAAAAAATGTTGATAAAGGTCAAGCCTTACTTTATCTCTTATTTTGGATTTCTTAATTCTGCTTTTGTGAAATGCCCATCAGCTATTTGATCCCAAAAAGTGTTGTTGAAGGGTAGAATCAGTTGAAGTGATCGTGTGGTGTGAGGATGTTAAGACGGCATGAGAAGCAGTGTAAGATGAACCTGCTCCAGTTCCGTACTGAATACTGAACATGTTTGCGTTGTTGTGTGAGATGGGACTCTGGTTCCTTACCTGGGGGAAGACAGCAATAGGAGATGTTTAGGTACTTGAATGTGCCACCGCAGGGATCACCTCCAAAGTCACCATTTGAAGCAGTCAGCGAGCATGTCTGCTCTCCCTCACATCTTTACAGGAGACAAAAGGGGAAAGTATGATTTGAGTGGGAGTTGTGTTGAGTGGACAAAGGCTGTGTTTACACCAGCAGGCGTCGATGCAGTCAGTCGTCAGCACAGAGTACTACTGTACACCAGCAGGCCTTGATGCAGTCGTCAGCACAGAGTACTACTGTACACCAGCAGGCCTTGATGCAGTCGTCAGCACAGAGTGCTACTGTACACCAGCAGGCCTTGATAGGCATAGTTCTGATATTTTGGCTGATTTTGTTGGACTGCCCATTTACATGTATGGCTCAGAGC
>NC_084997.1:37306631-37356631 GCF_963854185.1 Sardina pilchardus | reverse complement strand
ATGACTGCAATATGGCAGTGAGTACACTAAGATACAATACTGCGTTTACATTGATGATGACTGCAATATGGCAGTGAGTACACTAAGATACAATACTGCGTTTACATTGATGATTACTGCAATATGGCAGTGAGTACACTAAGATACAGTACTGCGTTTACATTGATGATTACTGCAATATGGCAGTGAGTACACTAAGATACAATACTGCGTTTACATTGATGATGACTGCAATATGGCAGTGAGTACGCTAAGATACAATACTGCGTTTACATTGATGATGACTGCAATATGGCATTGAGTACACTAAGACACAATACTGCGTTTACATTGATGATGACTGCAATATGGCATTGAGTACACTAAGATACAATACTGCATTTACATTGATGATGACTGCAATATGGCAGTGAGTACACTAAGATACAATACTGCGTTTACATTGATGATGACTGCAATATGGCAGTGAGTACACTAAGATACAATACTGCGTTTACATTGATGATGACTGCAATATGGCATTGAGTACACTAAGACACAATACTGCGTTTACATTGACGATTAATGCAATAAGGCAGTGAGTACACTAAGATACAATAGAGATTGAGAACGTGACGTAAAACGCCACGCATTTTGGGAATAGGTGGCCCAAAATTAAGTTGTTTTACTGACGTGCGGGAACAACGAAGTGCAGTTGTCGAAATGCCGTTTACCTGCTGTGTTATAAAATTCAATAGAGTAACATGAAGCTTATCTTTTATAGTTTTCCAGCGTGGAAAAATAATAGTATACGTCATGTTTCAGAGGTGACAAAAAGGCGAGGAATGGCTTGGATAGCAGCACTAAGGAAGCGCGAGATTATAACTGTTTTTCACACAATTTTTTCACGCTTAGTTTTCATTATTATCATGCCAGATCATAGACCCAGACCCACTAGTTTACATGGGCTGGCATCAGGCGAGCCAAACCTACCCATAATTCTTTGTGTTTTGATGACTTTGGTCACATGTCTTAGCGATCTCTATACTGCGTTTACATTGACGATGACTGCAATATGGCATTGAGTACACTAAGACACAATACTGCGTTTACATTGATGATGACTGCAATATGGCAGTGAGTACACTAAGACACAATACTGCGTTTACATTGACGATTACTGCAATAAGGCAGTGAGTACACTAAGACACAATACTGCGTTTACATTGATGATGACTGCAATATGGCAGTGAGTACACTAAGACACAATACTGCGTTTACATTAATGATTATTGCAATATGGCAGTGAAATTTTCGGTCGCTTTGGTGCTTTTCTCAGATCAGAATGGAACTTCTCATAACTATTAGTTCAACCTCCACAACATTTAGTCATTTGTGCACATCATGGTAGCAATTTCTCTTTCCGCTGAAAAAATTGCAAATGCTTTGCAAATGCTTTGCCAATTTGCTTATGTCATGTCAGTCAAAATGAACTACTTATGGATGCTGAATAGTCGTTCTCAATAAAACTATTTGTCTTAATTTTATTGCTTGAGTCATTGCATACTTTACAACTTCGTTGAACTAGTTCTGTCACAATGCCGTATAAATGCAAATTACATACACTGTACAGTAAAAATGTGAAATGTACGTATTCAGTGTCTTGTACTGACTTACTCCCCTAACTACAGCTATATGTAACTTTACTGTATATGGCTGTACAAGTATGTATGTACAAGTGTGTGTGTGTGTGTGTGTGTGTGTGTGTGTGTGTGTGTGTGTGTGTGTGTGTGTGTGTGTGTGTGTGTGTGTGTGTGTGTGTGTGTGTGTGCGTGCGTGCGTGCGTGCGTGCGTGCGTGCGTGCGTGCGTGCGTGCGTGCGTGCGTGCGTGCGTGCGTGCGTGCGTGCGTGCGTGCGTGTGTGTGTGTGTTAGTATTAGTCTTACCCAGGAGCTGAACTGATAACAGTAGAGACCACATGACCTGCAAAGAGAGGAGGAGAAATAGAGAGAGAGGAAGAGAGAAAGAGTGAGGGAGGGAGATGGAGAGAAACATAGTAAGGGAAAAAGAGAGGGAGAGAGAGAGTAAGGGAGATAGAGAAATGAAGGGAGAGAAAGAAAGAGAGTAAAGGAGAGAGAGAGGGAGAGAGTGAGTGAGGGTGATAGGGAAATGAAGAGAGGGAGAGAGGGAGGAAAAAGAGAGAGATATCCACTAATGAAGATTCTAATGTGCTGCACTGTGGTATGCAAAGATGACACAGAGGAAGAAGGAAATAAAATGTTTAACAAAAAGCACAGATGAGTGTGTGTGTGTGTGTGCGAGGTGGGGTGTATACAGGGGGTAGGGTGTGCGTAGGGGGGTGGGGTGTGTGTGTGTGTGTGTGTGTGTGTGTGTGTGTGTGTGTGTGTGTGTGTGTGTGTGGAGTTGGGTGTTTGGAGAATGTTGATGTCAATGGAGGGCAGAGAAGACAAAGCTGATGGAGGAAGGAGAGAAGAAGAAATAAACAGCCATGTTGGAACTCTAGATTAGAACATCACAGAGAACAGAACAGCCATATTGGAACTCTAGATTAGAACATCACAGAGAACAGAACAGCCATGTTGGAACTCTAGATTAGAACATCACAGAGAAAAGAACAGCCACGTTGGAACTCTTAGAACATCACAGAGAAAAGAACAGCCATGTTGGAACTCTTAGAACATCACAGAGAAAAGAACAGCCATGTTGGAACACAAGATTAGAACATCACAGAGAAAAGAAAAGGCATGTTGGAACTCTAGATTAGAACATCACAGAGAAAAGAACAGCCATGTTGGAACTCTAGATTAGAACATCACAGAGAAAAGAACAGCCATGTTGGAACTCTAGATTAGAACATCACAGAGAAAAGAACAGCCATGTTGGAACACTAGAACAACACAGAGAAAAAAATAACCATGTCGGAACACTAGATTAGAACATCAAAAGTACAGCCAAGTCGGAGTACAAGATTAGAAAACGTGTGTGCAATATTAACAGTATTAAGTAAGAGCCTAAGCAAACGTGTGTGCAATATTAACAGTACTTAACTAGGTTAGTGATCCCTCACATTAGTATCTATGAGGCACTTAACCAGCTTAGTACCGATCCCTCTAATTAATATCTATGGGGCACTTAACCAGTTTAGTACCGATCCCTCTAATTAATATCTATGGGGCACTTAACCAGCTTAGTACCGATCCCTCTAATTAATATCTATGGGGCACTTAACCAGCTTAGTACCGACCCCTCTAATTAATATCTATGGGGCACTTAACCAGCTTAGTACCGACCCCTCTAATTAGTAATATAGTTATACTATAAGGCACTTCGGATAAAACGGAGAGCTAAATGCACAAGTAAGGTGCAGAGTACTCACCTGATGTACTGTAGTTGTGAAGCAGAAGTGCAGCATCCACCTGAGGTCGTGGGCTCTGCGCTTGTGCTAGAGGCAGGTGTGAGCCGGTCCCTAAGGGGTGGTGATGAAGACGTCAGTGATGAAGGATGATCTCCACGGCATCTATTGTTGTGCAGACAGGACACATATTTCACTTGCAAATAGATGAGCAGCAGCAACAAGCACACACACACACACACACACTGTAGAGTACACACAGTAAACTGTCACGCACAGCACGACACCATTCAAATGAGGCCCATATTTGAATTCTGACAGCTTTTTTTTATGATACACTCAATACAAAGACCTCCTGTCCAGAGAATCTCATTGCTGTTGGAGACACACACACACACACGCACACGCACACGCACACGCACACGCACACACACCACGATAGGACATAGTCCAGAAAGGGGGGCTGCTCTTGGGGAAATTCAGACCACTTCTCACCTACATACAGTACGAGCAGGCGGGCAAACTTACACACACATATACGTACACTTGCACCCACACACACACACACACACACACACACACACATCTCACCTAGTGCGAGCAGGCGGGCAAACTTACATACACACTTGCACCCACACACACACACATTCTCTATCTTTCTCTGTGATCTTTGGTCAGTCTGTTGTGTCTGTCAGCATTGTAATGAGACTGTAGACTGGAGTTTCCAGTGAATAGAATAGAATAGAATATATACTTTTTTGATCCCGTGAGGGAAATTCAGTTCTCTGCATTTAACCCAATTCGAATTAGTGAACACACAGCACACATTGAACACACAGTGAGGTGAATCACACAACCCAGAGCAATGAGCTGCCTGCCCAACCAGCGGCGCTCGGGGAGCAGTGAGGGGTTAGGTGCCTTGCTCAAGGGCACTTCAGCCGTGGACTGGTCGGGAATCGAACCGGCAACCCTCAGGTTACAAGCCCGAAGCCCTAATCAGTAGGCCACGGCTGCCCCTAAACCTAAAGTGGACCATGTGGGTAGGGGCCTCTCACACACACACACACACACACACACACACACACACACACACACACACACACACACACACACACACACACACACACACACACACACACACACACACACACACACACACACACACACACACACACACACACACAAATCCTCTATCTTTCTCTGTGATCTTTGGTCAGTCTAAGTGGGTGTTGGCAACGTAATGAAACTTTAGTTTCCAGTGGGCCATGTGGGTACAGGGGTCTCTCTCTCTCACACACACACACACACACACACAATCCTTCCGACAAAAAGACCCTGGCTTTCCGTTTGCAAACACACTTACCAAGAAAAGAGAATTACCGGTAGCCGTTTCACACATATATACACATGTATGGGAATTTGTGACCATTCCTCCAGAAGCACATATGTGAGGTCACACACTGATGTTGGACGTTAGTGGAGTGGAGACTGGCTCTCAGTCTCCACTCTAATTCATCTCAGTGGTTCGGCTTGAGGTCCGGAGCATGGAATTCTTGCATGGAAAAATCTCTTGGTTAATGCTGAAGCATTCAGAGTTCCTTCACTGGAACTAAATCTCTTGGTTGATGCTAAAGCATTCAGAGTTCCTTCACTGGAACTAAATCTCTTGGTTGATGCTGAAGCATTCCGAGTTCCTTCACTGGAACTAAATCTCTTGGTTGATGCTAAAGCATTCAGAGTTCCTTCACTGGAACTAAATCTCTTGGTTGATGCTGAAGCATTCAGAGTTCCTTTCACTGGAACTAAATCTCTTGGTTGATGCTGAAGCATTCAGAGTTCCTTCACTGGAACTAAATCTCTTGGTTGATGCTGAAGCATTCAGAGTTCCTTCACAGGAACAAAATCTCTTGGTTGATGCTGAAGCATTCAGAGTTCCTTCACTGGAACTAAATCTCTTGGTTGATGCTGAAGCATTCCGAGTTCCTTCACTGGAACTAAATCTCTTGGTTGATGCTGAAGCATTCAGAGTTCCTTTACTGGAACTAAATCTCCTGGTTGATGCTGAAGCATTCAGAGTTCCTTTACTGGAACTAAATCTCCTGGTTGATGCTGAAGCATTCAGAGTTCCTGCACTGAAACTAAGGAACTAAGGAGCCAGGCCCAGCTCGGGGACCCGGGATGGAATTTTGGTGAATTGTTTTTGTGTTAAAAGTTGCAAGAAGTGACTAATCCCTTTTTAAAGGTAGATCAACTCTATTTCTGAAATTTCAGAGGTGGATAAACTGTGCTTACTTGCATTTAGCCTCCCTACAACCCTGGGTATGAGATGCAAACGAGGCCATGGGGTGGTACGAGATTAGGGTGACCATGCGTCCGGATTTCGGGAGGACAGTCCGGTTTTCGAGCCCTTTGTCCAGACTCGCGCGTGCTCATTTTTTCTGTTTCTTTTTTTACCCGAAATGACGACAAAAGGGCAAAAATGAGGTCGGGACAAAGGGATGGAAAAGCGGACTGTCCTCCTGAAATCCGGAGGTATGGCCACAGATACGAGATGTAAATCTGGAGGTATGGCCACAGATACGAGACGTAAATCTGGAGGTATGGCCACAGATACGAGACGTAAAGGAGGCCTCGGGGTGGAGCGAGATGTAAATGAGGCCTTAGTGGAAGACGACATTTCAGGTAGACATCACAGCTAAATTATTTATAGGTTAGGCTATTAGCTTGTTGAGTTGAGGTGACAAACAAATACCCTCCAACAAAGGTCCCCTAAAAATAGGCTGAAGTTCCACCATCCCCCAGTTTAAACCATAACCACAACCCACAACACAGCAGCATCATTTCCTGTTTGATTGCTAAGAAGTGTGTGTGTGTGTGTGTGTGTGTGTCTCTCTGACTGTGTCTGTGTCTGTGTCTTTGTGTGGTCACAACTCATTGTTTCTCTTCAAACAGGGGTGACAAATAGGTTGATGGGAAAAATGGTCTTGTCTGTGTGTGTGTGTGTGTGTGTGTGTGTGTGCGTGCGCGCGTGCGCTTGGCGTGCATGCGTGCGTGGGTGCGTGTGTGTGGCAGGTATATAAGTAGGTGATGTCCTGTATCATGCTTCAGCGATGAAGAGAATGTACCTGCTCTTGAGTCTGCTTGTTCTCCCCCATCTGCCACTCTCAGGTAAGAGCCTTCTCTGGACATCACCAATCGTGTGTGTGTGTGTGTGTGTGTGTGTGTGTGTGTGTGTGTGTGTGTGTGTGTGTGTGTGTGTGTGTGTGTGTGTGTGTGTGTGTGTGTGTGTGTGTGTTTGTGTGTGTGTGTGTGTTTGTGTGTGTGTGTGTGTGTGTGTGTGTGTGTGTGTGTGTGTGTGTGTGTGTGTGTTTGTGTGTGTGTGTGTGTTTGTGTGTGTGTGTGTGTGTGTGTGTGTGTGTGTGTGTGTGTGTGTGTGTGTGTGTGTTTGTGTGTGTGTGTGTGTGTGTGTGTGTGTGTAGTGGATAAGGAGCTGGGATAGCGTGCAGTAGCCTGAAAGTTGTGGGTTCAATTCCAGGCTTCCACCGTTGTGCCCTTGAGCAAGGCACTTAACGCCATGTTGCTCTGGGCGAGGACAATGCAATGACAATGTAATCCCTCGTAATTTAGTAATTTAGTTATTTAGTTGTTAATTTCGTTGTACTTTTTACAATGACAAATAAATAGCTTACTTACTTACTTAATATAGTTGACATGTAAGTCACTAAATTCTGCTAAATTTATTGTAATGTAATTGTGTGTGTGTGTGGGGGGGGGGGGGGCAGGAGCTTTCACTGGACACATGCACTGCTATACCAAACCAGTGCTTTGTTATCAGATTTGTTTGTTTTAGGGTGTTTGTTTGTTTGTTTGTTTGTTTGTTTGTTTGTTGTCTCCAGGTGGCGTGCAGAGTGGCATCTTTGGGGGTCGTGAGGCCAAGCCCCACTCCAGACCCTACATGGCTTCACTGCAGACACGAGGACACCACGTATGTGGAGGAGTGCTGATCAGAGAGGACTATGTGCTGACTGCTGCACACTGTCTTCAGTAAGGGAATGTGTGTGTGTGTGTGTGTGTGTGTGTGTGTGTGTGTTTGTGTTTGTGTGTGTATATACAGTAGAGGTTAGATTCTCTGCCCGAGCCCGAGCCCGACCCGAGCCCGACCCGACCCGCGGCCGATATTTCCCGCCACTATCCTCGGGCCGGGCCGGGTCGGGCCTTTGATCAAGCATTTGTGTTTTTTAAAAGATATATATAATTTCTTTATTAGCCTAACTGGGTGGGGAGACTATGCCATTATCCGAAATATTAAATATATTTTTTAGCAAAGTAGGCTTCAGTAACAAAATGTGTACAAAGTTGCAAGTTACAAAATGCAACACATCATGCGCACGGTCTCCTCCACTGGCACGCATCACACTGCTGCTCTGCTGTAAAACATTGTGTGGCCTAGCTTAAGCGCAACATGGAGATGGACGATATAAAGAAGAAAATTAAATCAGGAGAATTAACTTTGAGCAAGTCTGGAGGAAAGTCGGACGTATGGAAGAGTTTCGAACAAGTCGTGGACAGTGACAACATTTGCGTTGGCGTTTCGTTTTGACATTTGCGTTTCTTCATTCGGATCCATTTGTGATCCATTTCAGAATAAACAAACAACGAAGTTTACATGCTTAGTCCTTGTTTCATTATTCATTTAGATAGGCCTAATTCAGATTTATGTAGTTCAAACAACTCGTAATTGTAGTTGAGAACGTCAGTTATAAGGCTCACGCATTTAAAAAAGTGTCGGGTTTAAATCGGGCTCGGGCTCATAATTACAGTTAATATGTCGGGCCGGGCCGGGCTCGGACACAACGTGCACGGGCTCGGGCTGGTTCGGGCTTGATTTTTTGGGCCCGATCTAAGCTCTAATATACAGTGGGGAGAATAAGTATTTGAACCCATGCTGAAGTTGACTAAAAAGAGGAATATAAAATCATCTTTTGGAAATTGATCTTAATGCCTTAATTAAAAAAAAAAAATAGTAAAAAAAATACAACCCTTTAAAGTCACGTTCTTCCTTAAAATAGGAGAAAATGAATAAATATTTGACCGCTATGTTAAATTCCCATAGAGGCAGGGAGATTTGTTATACATTTTTATTGTTAAAGGCCGGCTATTTCATGGATCTAGGATACTATGCATCCTGATAAAGTTCCTTTAGCCTTTGGAATTAAAATAGCCTCACATCATCACATACCCTTCACCATACATAGATTGGCATGGTGTTTTTTCCAGTTAGCCTATTAGCCTGTTTGATGCTCATTGAGCTCAATGCAAATCAAACCAGATTTGTACTATTTTGCTTTTTTAATTGAGGCATTAAGATCAATTTCCAAAAGGTGATTTTATATTCTACTTTTTAGTCAACGTTAGCATGGGTTCAAATACTTATTATCCTCACTGTATGTGTCTGGTGCTTTTATATGTGTGTGTGTGTGTGCCTGGCATTTACTTGTACACAGACATACACACACACACACACACACACACACACACACACACACACACACACACACACATGCAATTATATACCCATACACGAAAAATATATTCGAAATTGCCCCCCCCAAAAAAAATGATATTTAAAATATATTTTTATACGTTTTTCTGTATGCCAATTTCTGCATATTTTTGTTCTGTATGCCCATACAGGCACATACACAACACACATATATTTGGAATACACTTTGAAATATATCTAAATATTCAACTTTGGCCCACAAATATATTTTTGACACTTACGAATATATTTTAATATAGATGTTGTGTCTGTTTGTGTGTGTGTGTATGTGTGTGTGTGTGTGTGTGTGTGTGTGTGTGTGTGTGTGTGTGTGTGTGTGTGTGTGTGTCTGTTTGTGTGTGTGTGTGTGTGTGTGTGTGTGTGTGTGTGTGTGTGTGTGTGTGTGTGTGTGTGTGTGTGTGTGTGTGTGTGAGTGTGTGTGTGTGTACAGATGAATTGGTTCGGTATGACCTGTAAGTGTTCTAGTCAGTAACCATTAAGCTGTAAAATGAAGGAGAGAGAACAGAATGTGCTGCCTAGATCATTGCTTTGAAATAAAGTCCTCTGCAATGTCTGCAGCAAAGAATTTGCATATCACCGGAGTTCGTCAACTCTAAAATACCACATCAATTCGATTGAATAGCGTTGACACTGAGTGAGTGTTGATTAATTTGCATTTTGTCCCCTAGGTTATAACTGTGGCCTGAGATGCCTTGAGATAAAGTCTTCTCAAGGCACTTTTGCATTTATTTCCTCAGCATATTAGGTCATGTTGTAGATTGGTATGGCCATTATTGAATAGTGAAAATAATAATAAAAAGGTTTTTGTAAAAACTGTAATGCTACTTTAAGGCTGATTATTCAAAGATTAATTTGAATTTAAATATTCAAAATACATTTACAGCAAACATTATATATGTGATTAATGTAAATTAATTAATCACAGAGTATGTAATTAACTAGATTACATGTTTTAATCGATTGACAGCCCTAGTAAACATGTTGATTTGGGTAGAGAGTACACTGTAGTCATCTGGTAGTCAAGACGAACTGAGACTAGTGTGTTTTTTGTCCAATGTTGTCTCATGTTAAAAATATAACACCTGGACAGAAGTTTGACCCTTCATCTGCCAGTGATGTTTTTGGAACAAGTTTGGTTTCCTGCATTGTTCGCCTCGGCATCATGTCAGTGACCGGAGCTTCCTATTGGCAGGTTCCAGCCGCTGGTGGTGGTTCTGGGAGGCCATGACATCACAAAGAAGGAGGCCAGTCAGCAGAGGTTTCAGCTGAAGGAGACGCAGTTCCACGCTCACCCTCAATTCAAACATCCCACGCAGTTTCACTTCGACATCATGCTGCTCAAGGTACAGCTCCTGCTGAACTAATATGGCCGCTACAAGATAATATAATAGACCGACTATACTATACTATACCATAATGCAATGTGTATACATTGACAGATAGACAGATAGACACTTTGTTTATCACCCAAAGGTAAAATAAAAAGTGATGTCTGTGTCTCATCTCCGATGTCTCCAACGTTCCCCATGCAGCTGAAGCCCAAAGCCAAGCTGGATGAGTATGTGGAGGTGCTGGAGATGCCCCAGAGGTTTGGGAAGATCCCGGCCAGGCTGCAGTGTGAGGTGGCCGGGTGGGGGAGGAGGGTGCTCGGGAGGGGAGCGGAGAGCGTGCTGTACGAGGCTAACGTCACGCTGGCCAACAGCAAGGCCTGCAGGAAAATCGCAGATAACTACTTCAATGTGGACCAAATGGCCTGCAGCTTCTCCAAGGGGAAGGATGGTTTCTGTCAGGTACTGTAAGAAGTCTCAGATGCTGAATGATCACATTCTGTATGCACAGAGCTGCTTGGCCCACAAATAACGGACGTCTTT
Organism: Sardina pilchardus; assembly: GCF_963854185.1. Classification (NCBI taxonomy): domain Eukaryota; kingdom Metazoa; phylum Chordata; class Actinopteri; order Clupeiformes; family Clupeidae; genus Sardina; species Sardina pilchardus. Next base: position 37,345,846 of record NC_084997.1, on the reverse strand, counting down.
GATACACTGACAAAATAGAACATTTACAAAATAAACGTACTGTTTTCCAGTTACAGTTATTGAGAACGTTTGGGACACATTGAAAAAGCATTAATCAATATAATTAAGTTCAGGCCGGGGGGCGCTGTGGCGCAGCAGGCTACAGTGTCCATACCATTTACGGGTCCGAGTGCCCACGGGGACCCAGGTTCGAATCCGGCCTGCGGTCATATCCCGATCCCACCCCATCTCTCTCTCCCACTTGTTTCCTGTCTACCTCTCCACTGTCCTATCATAATAAAGGCAAAAAGGACAAAAAATATACTTAAAAAAAAAAAATTAAAAAAAAAAGTTCAGGCCTATTAGCCTAACTACTTACTTCATTGCACTTCATGAAGAGTCTGGCCTTTAATGATTGGGAGATGCTTCCAACCAGAGCATCCTGCCGGATTAGAGACTTAGACACTGAAGGAGAAGTTCAGTGTGAATCAATCCATAGCCCTGTTGTTAGAGGTTCCCAAGTGCTGTCTGTCTGAAAAAGAAATTAGGCATAGGCAGAGTAATGAAACAATAGCTGATGTTAACTGAATGGGGCGTAGCGAAATGAAACAATAGCTAATGTTAACTGAATGGGGCGTAGCGAAATGAAACTCAAAGTAAGTTGCTATGCCCCATTTACTTATTCATTATCCAGCATATGTTGCATCAAATTTTTTCTTACTTTTTTCTATAAACAGCATTCAGTGACCTTGAACGACAGGGCTATAGATCAATTCACACCAAACTTCTCCTTTAACTTTGGCTTGGCCCGACCAATGATTTCAACCCCATTGATCAAGGACTCATTACGTTACTTGTAGTGTTGCTATTACCATTCACCCCAGCCACTTTTGAATTTAAACTAACGTCATTCCCTTATATTGTATTAGACAAGCCGTTTTTGCAGTTGATGAGTGCAAAACATTTTGCAGATGTTGTGTGCCGTAGCATCTCAGTGTAATGAAGATGAATGAAGATACTACTGTATAGTGGGCAGGGCAGGCTGTAGGCATATGAGTATAACTTGTTTGTGTTTGTTATCTTGGTGAAATGAAGATGAATGAAGATACTACTGTATAGTGGGCAGGACCAGGCTGTAGGCATATAGCCTATGAATATAACTTGCCTGTGTTTGTTATCTTGGTGTAATGAAGATGAATGAAGATACTGTATAGTGGGCAGGACCAGGCTGTAGGCACATAGCATATGAATATAACTTGCTTGTGTTTGCTATCTTGGTGAAATGAAGATGAATGAAGATACTACTGTATAGTGGGCACTGTAGGCACATAGCCTATGAGTATAACTTGCTTGTGTTTGTTATCTTGGTGAAATGAAGATGAATGAAGATACTACTGTATAGTGGGCACTGTAGGCACATAGCCTATGAGTATAACTTGCTTGTGTTTGTTATCTTGGTGAAATGAAGATGAATGAAGATACTACTGTATAGTGGGCACTGTAGGCACATAGCCTATGAGTATAACTTGCTTGTGTTTGTTATCTTGGTGAAATGAAGATGAATGAAGATACTACTGTATAGTGGGCACTGTAGGCACATAGCCTATGAGTATAACTTGCTTGTGTTTGTTATCTTGGTGTAATGAAGATGAATGAAGATACTACTGTATAGTGGGCAGGACCAGGCTGTAGGCACATAGCCTGATGAATATAACTTGTTTGTGTTTGTTACCGTAATTTCCCGACTATTAGCCGCAGCTTATACATTGATTTAGCAAAATTTCTTCAGCTATGAGGTTAATACAGGGGGCAGTTAATATGGTTTTGTTTCTTTTAATTTGCATAAAACACTGTCCTGCGGCTTATACACAATGCGGCTTATATGCGGGAAATTACTGTATCTTGGTGAAATTAAGATGAATGAAGATACTACTGTATAGTGGACAGGGCCAGACTGTAGGCATATGAGTATAACTTGTTTGTGTCTGTTCCCAGGGTGACTCAGGAGGTCCTCTTGTGTGTCGTCATAACAACAAAGACATTGTGTACGGAGTGGACGTGTACACCGGCAGCCCCTGTGACACAGCTGACTACCCTCAGGTCTACACCAGCGTGGCTCACTTCCTGCCCTGGATCACACAGGAGCTGCATGGGAAGCACTATGGAAACCATAATGTTACTATGGAAACCGTAGTGTAACTATAGAAACCATAGTGCTACTATGGAGACATGAGCTACTGCATGTATGAGGTGTACTGTAGGCATCAAGTCAGGTCAACATAGCATATAGACTTTTGTAATGACTAAACTTTTTTACTGTGTTTCACTATGTCGTTTTTAGGATAATGCTGGATACTAGGAGATGCACAGCTCTAGAGATCTACCAGCCTCTCTTACATGATTTTATATGAATTAATGAATTCTACATGAGATCCAATCACTGATGTCTGAATGTCTAAAAATAAAAATAAAACGAAAATGCCTGAAGAAGCAATCAGATTTGTCCTGCTCCATACCTTATAGATACACAGACTCACTAATGGTTTTCTGCATGAGTGTGTCCGTGTATGTCTGTGTGTGTGTGTGTGTGTGTGTGTGTGTGTGTGTGTGTGTGTGTGTGTGTGTGTGTGTGCGTGTGCGTGTATGCATACGCGTTTGTGAGTGTCTCTGTGTGTGTGTGTGTGTGTGTGTGGTTAATTACAGTAGCTGCTTACTAACATGTACATTAGTAGCATACTAGCCATTTGTTAGTCTTTATAAGTGACTAATTAATGCCTTAGTTGGCAAGACCTTTTTCTACCCTTAGTAGACCCTTAATTAAGAATTTCAGCCAATATAAACTGTAAATTGTCCTACAATTACTTGAACATTGTACACTCAACTTTCACAAACAAAAGTTGCCCAACAATTTACAGCATTTAGCTGTAAACTTAAAGACAAGATAAAAAGTAAAAATGACATACATGTAACGTATGCAAATGAACTCAAAACAGCATATTCTCTATGTCCCTCAATGGTCATCTACTTGAGCCAATGTTCAAGTAATTGTAGGACAATTTACATTTTACATTTGCTTGTGTATCATTATTTTTGCACATTAATCTTTTGTGTTGGAGTGATATGTATGTATGAGTGTATGTGCAGTATACTGTGTCATACTATAGGATAAATCCGGTGTGATTCAATCCTTAGCTCTGCTGCTTGATGTCAGTAGGGAAGAGTAAAGTGCTGTCTGTAGGGAAAAGAACAGAGAAAACATAAACCGAATAGCAAACCGACAACTAATATTAACTGAATGGGGCATAGGTGGCATAGCCCTCATTAAGCTTCCGCCCAATTTTCATTTTCCTACAGCATTACTGGTTCTGATCCTATTGGACTCGATTTCTCAGGATGCATTCCATCCTGAACAATCAGCGAACGGGGGGATCAGCTCGTCATGACCAAATGTTAGCAATTGGGTAAAATCAGACCCAATCATTTCAAACTTCACAAACTTGTTGTGTATCCTACTGTGTGCTGTAATGTAAGTGTGAATAGGAGGCAACATTATTTTAGGGAATACATGTCATGGGGGTTAATAAGGGCCAAATTAATTGTGAATTAAATGTGAACCCAAGACCCAACTTTAGAATAGGGAACATATTCGTCTTTACTAAGACTTAATTATGAGTTGTTTGCACAACATTAGCACTTGTGGTTTAGTGTCTAATTCCATTTGAATAGACCATCTTTGATAAGTATTATTAGGGTTGAATAACTATTCTTGTAGTACTACCACCTTACAAGCCCCATACTGAGCCATGTATATTTATGTCATAATTCATATGCAACAACTTATTTAATAACTATGAATAAGGGGTAATTAGGAGTTTACATAGGGGAAATTCTTAATTAAGGGTCTACTAAGGGTAGAATAGGGTATTAATTAGTCGCTTATAATGACAAACAAATGGCTAGTATGCTACTAATCCTACATGTTAGTAAGCAGCTAATTAATGGTGAATATGTGTGTCTTAATATAAAGTGTTACCAAAACGATCTAACATGAATCCAAGCAGCTAGTCCATTTGCAGTGTCCATAGCATAGCGTCACAATGAATCCACTTCAGAAACATTGACATAAAATGTAAAAAGTCTCCGGTTTTATTTCTTGGTTTCTTGGTTACAAAAGAAGAATGTGAGCTATACACTTAATCCAAACGTAGCTGATATACTGTAGCAGTATCAGTATTAGGTAAAGAAGAATGTGAGCTACACTTAATCCAAACGTAGCTGATATACTGTAGCAGTATCAGTATTAGGTAAAGAAGAATGTGAGCTACACTTAATCCAAACGTAGCTGATATACTGTAGCAGTATCAGTATTAGGTAAAGAAGAATGTGAGCTACACTTAATCCAAACGTAGCTGATATACTGTAGCAGTATCAGTATTAGGTAAAGAAGGTAAGAATATACTGTAGCAGTATCAGTATTAGGTAAAGAAGGTAAGAATATACTGTAGCAGTATCAGTATTAGGTAAAGAAGAATGTGAGCTACACTTAATCCAAACGTAGCTGATATACTGTAGCAGTATCAGTATTAGGTAAAGAAGGTAAGAATATACTGTAGCAGTATCAGTATTAGGTAAAGAAGGTAAGAATATACTGTAGCAGTATCAGTATTAGGTAAAGAAGAATGTGAGCTACACTTAATCCAAACGTAGCTGATATACTGTAGCAGTATCAGTAGTAGGTAAAGAAGAATGTGAGCTACAGTACACTTAATCCAAACGTAGCTGATATACTGTAGCAGTATCAGTATTAGGTAAAGAAGTTCAGAAAACCGTTTGCTTCCTCGGCTCTCAAGATCTGAGTCAGAAAAACAATCGAAACCTAAAGTATTGTAGCCATAGTTGGCCTATAGTTAGCCTGTTGTTAAAGAGGCAGTACACTATTTTTAACAATATACCAAATTCTATATGCACATGAATTCTACCATGTTTTTAACCCTTTTAAGTATTATTTAACATGTTAACAATTACATGAACTTCATGAAATTAAATCATTTACCTTTTTAAACATATAATTCACATTTCTATGAACTGTATCTAGGCCTCTACACAAACTTCTAGCTTGTGTCATAAAAACTTCACCAAGTTAGTGTAACTGATCTTCTCTGTGTGGTGGATGATTGTGGATGATCAGGTGGCGTGCAGAGTGGCATCTTTGGGGGCCGTAAGGCCAAGCCCCACTCCAGACCCTACATGGCTTCACTGCAGATTCGAAGAAGTCACACGTGTGGAGGAGTGCTGATCAGAGAGGACTATGTGCTGACTGCTGCACACTGTCTTAAGTGTGTGTGTGTGTGTTTGCGAATGTGTGTGTGTGTGTGTGTGTGTGTGTGTGTGTGTGTGTGTTTGCGAATGTGTGTGTGTGTGTGTGTGTGTGTGTGCGTGCGTGGTTGCAAATGCAATCGCCTGATTTCTCTCTGCCCTCTCTCGCCCCTCCTCTCTCTGTTTCTCTTTTTCACTCTCTCTCTCTATCCCCCCCTCTCTGTCTGTTTCTCTCTCTGTCTATGTCTCCCCTACTCTCTCTCTCTCTCTCTCCCCCCCCCCTCTCTCTCTCTCTCTCTCTCTCTCTCTCTCTCTCTGTCTCCCCCCCCTCTCTCTCTCCCCCCCCTCTCTCTCTCTCTCTCTCTCTCTCTCTCTCTCTCTCTCTCTCTGTGTCCCCCCCCCTCTCTCTCTCTCTCTCTCTCTCTCTCTCTCTCTCTCTGTGCAGAAGGACTTGGGAGGTCCTCTGGTGTGTAAAGGTGATGAGGTATGGAGGGTTGAGGGCATTGCTGCCTTCCCACATCCAGACTGCAGGAACAGAGCTGCAGGAACAGAGCCTATCTGAACAGAGCTGCAGGAACAGAGCTGCAGGAACAGAGCCTATCTGAACAGAGCTGCAGGAACAGAGCTGCAGGAACAGAGCTGCAGGAACAGAGCTGCAGGAACAGAGGCTATCTGAACAGGGCCTATCTGCAGGAACAGAGCTGCAGAAACAGAACAGAGCCTACAGTATCTGCAGGAACAGAGCCTATCTTCCCTGACAGGGTGTCTATCTCTGCTGTTAGAGGACCCTGTTATGAGGGTCTTTCCTCTTCACACAAATACAGTACATAACATGACTGTGTCATGGGCCCATTTGTTTTTGTTTCACACACACACACACACACACACATGCACGCACGCACGCACGCACTCACACACACACACACGCACGCACACACACACACACACACACACACACACACACGCACACACACACACACGAATAGCACTGACTGGTAGGGGTGCATTTTTGCCTTTTTTGGATATTAATAATCTTGAAATGCAGTCTGTTGAAGATGCACCATCCCCCAGTTTAAACCATGACCACAACCCACAACACAGCAGAGCATCATTTCCTGTTTGATCTACGAAAAGTGTGTATGTGTGTCTGTGGCTAACAAATAGGTTTATGGGAAAATTTGTCTTGTCTGTTTCTCTGTGTGTGTGGTGTGCGTGTGTGTGTGTGTGTGTGTGTGGTGTGTGTGTGTGCGCGTGTGGCAGGTATATAAGTAGGTGACGTCCTGTATCATGCTTCAGTGGTGAAGAGAATGTACCTGCTCCTGAGTCTGCTTGTTCTCCCCCATCTGCCACTCTCAGGTAAGAGCCTTCTCTGGACATCACGAAACGTGTGTGTGTGTGTGTGTGTGTGTGGGTGGGTATGTTGACAATTCCTATTGCAACTATTGTAGCTTGGCTACAAGTAATATACACTGTATATTTATGAAACACAACATGTGTATTCAAGTTGTGCTAACTAATGTCACAGTTCAGCTAACTAATTTGTCATTGCATTGCAATCCCACAATGCATTTCCTGAATGCCACAGCCCAGCCAAGGATCACATATTAATATTTGCTGAAATTCAGTCTTAAGTTGCAATATATAACAAAGTGACAGTGACACAAAGGCTATACTGTTGATGTGTAATGTATGTGTAATTTATGTATGCATCACCCCATCAAGTAGATGATTAATCCTGACAGTAGAATCAATATTGGCAGAGCAGTGAGCAGGCTCTTTTCTGCAGTTTGAATTCATACATACAGATGGTCTGTCTTTACTAAATTACAAAGGACAAGAACATGTGGGCTTGATTGGTACTGTAATGGGAGACTTTGGAAACGTATTATGTAGCTGGAAATAGTAGTGTTAATGGCACTCTCCTCCCTGGGCAAGATAATCATCAACCCTTCATTCAATCAGCCTTTGCAACACTATTGATACACTGAACTACGGGAAATGGACCTTTGAATGCAATAGTGAAACAAAGTGCTCACTTTTCCACCTCAATATTAAATTACACTCAGGCAAGTAATCTCAACAGACAAAACCTGCATGATCAACAAAAAACAACTGAGTTACTATCTAAACATTTGAAGTACAGCTATCCGAGTTTGTGTAGACACTGCCACTCCAGCAACACAAAACCAGTGTTGTTATCAGATGTGTTTTTTGTGGTTGTTGTTGTTTATTATTGGCAGGTGGCGTGCAGAGTGGCATCTTTGGGGGTCGTGAGGCCAAGCCCCACTCCAGACCCTACATGGTGTATCTGCTCAGTGACCACTCGGTGTGTGGAGGGGCACTGATCAAGGACAACTATGTACTGACGGCTGCCCACTGTCTTAAGTAGGCTTCAGTAAACGTGTGAATATGTGTGTGTGTGTGTATGTCTATGTGTGTGTGTATGTCTACAGTATGTGTGTGTGTCTGTGTGTGAAATGCAGAAACACTGTTTTACTCCGTGCCAGCGTTAGCGACAAAATCAGTTGGATTGCATTGTTTTCAATTGGAATGTCCAAACTGTATGCAATGTGACAATACTGCGCAGATAGTGCAGTGCAGCATTTTGACCAAATCTGTTATTTATGTCCCTCAAATTGTTTTGCTTGGATGCAATTATGATACACTGTTAGCAATGCAATCATTTTAATTTCAGATATTTAAGGAACAGTGACTTGGCTTTCTGTTTCAGCTGAGAAAATACGGCTACTTATCTTATTTTTATATGTATGTATTTGTGTGTGTATGTTGTGTGGTGTGTGTGTGTGTGTGTGTGTGTGTGCGTGTGTGCGTGTGTGCGTGCGTGCGTATGTGTGTGTGTGTGTGTGTGTGTGTGTTTTCAGTTTCAGTGACAGTCCCATTAAAGTAGTGCTGGGTGCGCATAACGTGCGTATGCGTGAGCAAAGCCAACAGGTCATCAGTGTGGAGAAGTCCTTCCAGCACCCCAAGTACCCCAAGAAGAGGCTGGACAACAACAACCCCAGGATGTACCACCATGACATCATGCTGCTCAAGGTGATTATTATCATTAGAAGTACCCAGAGGGGTATTTCACAAAAGCAGAATTAAGACATCCAAGATAAGGGATAAAGCCAGGTTTGACATAGCGTTGTCTAGTCATAATTGCAAACCTCGTTTCACTAACGCCAATCCAGGATGAATAGGAGCGACTATGTCAAGCCAGGTGTAAGTTATTCGGGATGTGTGAGCGTTCTCGTTTCTCCCCCAAATAACTCATGGTTGGAATAAAAAAGCGGCGAAAAATAGCGTCTTGCACACAACGTGAACATCCGGTTTTGATATAGACTAACAACGAGGAGAAGTTGTACTTTTTTGGATGGGGAATCATGATTATTTCTGTTATAGCGGGAGTACTGTAGGTGTGGCAGACCAACTGAATGCAAATTTACGCACGTACCCACGTGTGAGAGCTTCCTTGTCTTGGCACGCAACGTCATTAACGTCATTATTTGCCAGCGCAAAGACGCACAAAGTATGACAATATATCTCTTTATTTTGTCTTAAAACCAAATTAGTTGAAAACACCTTGAAAAATGGCCCCTCCACTTCCAATCAACCACAGTAGGCTATTCATCAAATGTCTGTCAAAAATGAAGCAAACAAGTATGTTATTAATTATAAGGCCACCATAATTTAAATGATATCCATACAGTATTGGGCAAACATTCTGTTGTGTTTTACGAGTAAATGCCAGGGGCAAATAAATGGAATACAGCTCTTAAAAAAATTGCATGGAGGTCTGATTTGAATGACATCTAGCTGATCATGTAATGTAATCATGTAATTACCATTAGAATTAACTTAGCTTGGCTATTAGCCTGGTCGGTACCAGGCTAGCTTCAGAGAATAAATTCCCATGGCAACTAATGTAGCATCTCTTTTGTGAAACCAAGTCAAGGGTAAATTCATCCAGGATAACCAAAAAATCCCGGCTTAATCCCTTATCTCGGTTTTGTGAAATACCCCTCCGTACAGCTATGGCTGAGATATCCTGCTCCATACCTGTCCACTGTCCTGCTCCACACCTGTTCTGCTCCACACCTGTCCACTGTCCTGCTCCATACCTGTCCTGCTCCATACCTGTCCACTGTCCTGCTCCATACCTGTCCACTGTCCTGCTCCATACCTGTTCTGCTCCATACCTGTCCTGCTCCACACCTGTCCTGCTCCATACCTGTCCACTGTCCTGCTCCATACCTGTCCTGCTCCATACCTGTCCACTGTCCTGCTCCATACCTGTTCTGCTCCACACCTGTCCTGCTCCATACCTGTCCACCTGTCCTGCTCCATACCTGTCCTGCTCCACACCTGTCCTGCTCCATACCTGTCCACTGTCCTGCTCCATACCTGTTCTGCTCCATACCTGTCCTGCTCCACAGCTGTCCTGCCCCATACCTGTCCTGCTCCATACCTGTCCACTGTCCTGCTCCATACCTGTTCTGCTCCATACCTGTCCTGCTCCATACCTGTCCACTGTCCTGCTCCATATCTGTCCTGCTCTATACCTGTTCTGCTCCATACCTGTTCTGGGCTCAATGGGCATTCTTAATACAACTGAAACTTGAATGAAAAAGTCCTAATTTGCTAGAGTACACAATAATGATGTGCAATTAACAAACATTGTATATGCATTGGTGTTCCACTATTGTGTGTCCCCCAGCTGGAAACCAAGGCTAAACTGAACAAGTATGTTAAGGTGCTGGAGCTGTACAAAGGGTTTAGGAAGCTCCCCTCTGGTGTGCAGTGTGAGGTGGCCGGGTGGGGGAGGAGGGTGCTCGGGAGGGGAGCGGAGAGCGTGCTGTACGAGGCTGACGTCACGCTGGCCAACAGCAAGGCCTGCAGGAAAATCGCAGGTAACTTCTTCAATGTGGACCAAATGGCCTGCAGCTTCTCCAAGGGGACGGATGGTTTCTGTCAGGTAAGAAGTCTCAGATGCTGAATGATCACATACTGTATGTATACACACTACAGATAACCATAAGCAGATGCACACATGGAGGGCTACATTTGCAGTTCAGCTGGACATTATCCAATCAGAGCTCACCTCACCTTCTGACTGCATTTCACTTCATTCGATTGTGACATCACATACCATGCATGCTGATTGGTCTGTCCTGTCACCCAGCCCCCTCCTCCTTCCTCTCCTGGGACTAACGCTGCATTCCAGTTGTCTGCCCGAGTCGTTTTGCTCACCACTACTTGGGTGCAGAGATTGTCCTTGCTGTGGCAAGAGAGAAAGTACTGATGTGTTGCGTGTAGTTACCTGAGTTGTGACATCATCCCCCTGTGCTCCACCAGTCTCTAGCTACCTGAGTTGTGACATCGTTCCGAAGCACGAGTCATCTTCCAGACAACTGGAAAGCGGCATAATCCCCCATGCTTACAGCACACTTACTTACACCCCTATCTGTCCTATTGTTTGTTATCGTCCTGTCTTACCATAATTTCCCAACCATTAGCCAAGGTTTATGCATTCATGTTGCCAAATTGCTGGCGGTTTATACACAATGTGCCTAATACACAGGAAATTACTGTGTGTGTGTGTTGTCAGTATATCCGCATCATTAAATAGCTTTTCGGGGTAATAAAATAAAGTGATTTTAATTGAATTGAATTTAATTTGGTGCTTGTGTCTGTTGTCAGGGTGACTCCGGAGGTCCACTCATCTGTCACCAGGGCAACAAACACATTGTGTACGGAGTGGACGTGTACACCGGCAGCCCCTGTGACACAGCTGACTACCCTCAGGTCTACACCAGCGTGGCTCACTTCCTGCCCTGGATTACACAGGAGCTGCATGGGAAGCTCTATGGAAACCATAATGTTACTATGGAAACCGTAGCGTAACTATAGAAACCATTGTGCTACTGTGGAAACCATAGTGTAACTATCATGGAAACCATAATGTTACTATGGAGACATGAGCTATGTACAAGGTGTAAGCATCAATTCAAAGCAACGTCATATAGACCACCATAATGATCAGCATCAAATCCATTTACGGTATTTTGTTGTCTCTGTACATGTACTCTGGACAATGACAATAAACTTGAATCTAATCTAATCTATTCTAATCTAATCTGCAGTGGGTTACTGTGTGGTGTATGGATAATGGTGGATAGCACACAATGGTCAGAGAGGGCTGCTCAGAGATCAATGTTCTGACCTCTGACACGTTATGAATGAATTAATGTGGTATGAGATACATCACTGATGTCTGGATATTCAGTTCATTTCTAAAAATAAGATAATAAAAGATGTGACAAGACTTGTCATGCTCCATACCTGACAGAAGCACAGGTTTGCTACACAACACATGTATTCACGCAGTTCTACAAGATCATGCAGAAATGTAGCCTACTCCATTCATACACTTCTCTCAGACAAATATGTAAGGGATAATGGACTTCACGCCGTTCGGTTATACAAAGTTAATGCACTTTCTGGTAAAACGCCCGACGCGAAGCGGGAAGTGCATTAACTTTGTATAACCGAACGGCGTGAAGTCCATTATCCAGCTTATTCCACTGTTGCCACTTGCGTTGTGTTCGTTTCCGGTGATGATTTAAATATTTTAATCGCTAGAACTGTCTTGTTAGACAGGGATATTTGGCTTTTGGGTGAAAGTTGTTGCCCTTTGTGACAATACATTTTTTGAGATGAGGACATCACCATTGCATGCTTCTACTTAAATGCACTGCTTTCATGATATAAGACCACTATACTTTTTGCATTTTCCATAAACTTCCCCCCGAAAGCCAGATATCCCTAACTTAGTAGTGTAAGTGGATTTTAATCTATGGCATAACTTGTTTTAATGTACATCTCCAGGGCTTAGTTTAAAATAAACACAAACCTATCTATTTGATACTGAGCGCCTGACCTGTTTATTTGCTGTATGTCCACTGTCCCCTCCTCTCTTCTAAAACAGTGAACATATGCATTCTGTTCATGCAGATATAAGTGACATAGACAGTCTTGCAGCTATTTTGACACATACAGAAGCACAGTCACACACACACACACACACACACACACACACACACACACACACACACACACAGGAAGCCACAACAGCCCCTCACTTCCCTCATGTCTGCAGGTATTTTTGTTATTGTACCAACTTGCGTCACACACACAGATGCTATGCTAACTTGTCAGACACACAGATTCTATGCTAACTTGTGTCACACACACACACACACACACACACATACAGATGCTATGCTAACTTGTGTCACACACACAGATGCCATGCTAACTTGTGTCACACACACAAATGCTACGCTAACTTGTGTCACTCACACAGATGCTATGCTAACTTGTGTCACACACACTCACACACAGATGCTACGCTAACTTGTGAAACACACACAAATGCCACGCCAACTTGTGGCACACACACAGATGCTATGCTAACTTGTGTCACACACACAGATGCTATGCTAACTTGTGTCACACACACAGATGCTATGCTAACTTGTATCACACATACAGATGCTATGCTAACTTGTTTCACACACAGAGATGCTACTCTAACTTGTGTCACACAGATGCTACGCTAACTTGTGTCTCACACACAGACGCTATGCTAACTTGTGTCTCACACACAGACGCTATGCTAACTTGTGTCACACACACAGACGCTATGCTAACTTGTGTCACACACACACAGATGCTATGCTAACTTGTGTCACACACACAGATGCTATGCTAACCTGTGTCACACACACACAGATGCTATGCTAACCTGTGTCACACACACACACAGATGCTATGCTAACTTGTGTCACACACACACAGATGCTATGCTAACTTGTGTCACACACACAGATGCTATGCTAACTTGTGTCACACACACACAGATGCTATGCTAACTTGTGTCACACACACACAGATGCTACGCTAACTTGTGTCACACACACACACACACACACACACACAGATGCTATGCTAACTTGTGTCACACACACAGATGCTACGCCTCTGACAGACTCCACTACACTAACTGCTGCTGTTAACGCATTGATAAGATATGAGTGAAGAAGTAAGTCCAGTGTGTGCTGTAGTCCAATTACTACAGCCTGGTGCTGCTGGATCATCTATATAGACTACAGACACACACTAGACACACTAGACACACACCACACACACACACACACACACACACTACACACTACAGTCTGGTGCTGCTGGATCATTTATAGACTACACACACACTACACACACTACACACTACAGTCTGGTGCTGCTGGATCATATACTACACACACATTACACACACTACACACTTCACACACACTACAGTCTGGTGCTGCTAGATGCCACCTGCCAGCTAGATCATCTATCTATACCAGTGTTTTTCAACCTTTTTTGAGCCAAGGCACACTTTTTTCCTTGAAAAAATCCTGAGGCACACCACCAGCCGGAAATGTTAAATAAAATGAAATTTTATGGAAAATGAAATTAAATAAAAATCTGTAGCCCGCATTAATGATATCAAGTCATTCTTGTCAAAGTGTCTTGAATAGGAATCAAATGAACACAAAAGAAATGATTTCTATTTACTCTTTTTTAGACCACTTTGATGAAATTGGATAATTTCCCACGGCACACCTAACAATGTGTCACGGCACACTAGTGTGCCACGGCACAGTGGTTGAAAAACACTGATCTACACACACACACTACACACTACACACACACACACACTACATACTACAGTCTGGTGCTGCTGGATCATCTATACACTACACTCCTCACACACTACACACTGCAGACTGCAAAGGTGTGAGATTTCCAACGGAGTATGAGCCCCCCTAGTTTCCTGTGTGTGTGTGTGTGTGTGTGTGTGTGTGTGTGTGTGTGTGTGTATGTGTGTGTGTGTGTGTGTGTGTGTGTGTGTGTGTGTGTGTGTGTCTCAGACAGAAAAGTGTGGTGGTGTTGGTGGTGTGGAGGTGATGGTGTAAGGCTGATGGGAAAGATTTAGCAAGGTGAGAAGTGTATGCATGCGTATACGTGTGTGTGTGTGTGTGGGGGGGGGGGGGGGGGGTTGGTGTGCTGGTTGGTAGCATACTGGTGACGTTTCAGCTGCAGACCAAGACTAAACCGCATAGTGCTGGTTGATAGCATACTGGTTTTAGCAAGGTGAGAAGTGTATGCATGCGTATACGTGTGTGTGTGTGTGGGGGGGGGGGGGGGTGGAGGGGGGGGGGGGGTCAGGTTGGTTGAGTGGGTAGTGCATGTGTTGGGTGCCAGAGTCTTTGTAAGAGACTTTCTCAGCAGTGAAAAATGCTGTTGCTTCTACTTCTCTCTCATCTGTCATTCTCAGGTAAGATAGTTGTGAATTCATTATAATTTCATATCAAATTAATCTCAGGTAAGGTACTAGTTGTGAATGAATTATGATTTCATCTAGTATTAATCTCAGATAAGGTAATAGTGAATTCATTATAATTTCATCTCACATTAATCTCAGATAAGGTACTAGTTGTGAATTCATTATAATTTCATCTCATATTAATCTCAGATAAGGTACTAGTTGTGAATGAATTGATTTCATCTCATATTAATCTCAGATAAGGTACTAGTTGTGAATGAATTGATTTCATCTCATATTAATCTCAGATAAGGTAATAGTGAATTCATTATAATTTCATCTCACATTAATCTCAGGTAAGATAGTTGAGAATTCATTATGATTGACTAAATGATACGCACTGCCATAATGATGATCTGTGGGTGATGATCAGGTGGCGTGCAGAGTGGCATCTTTGGGGGTCGTGAGGCCGAGCCCCACTCCAGACCCTACATGGCTTCACTGCAGATTCGAAGAAGTCACACGTGTGGAGGAGTGCTGATCAGAGAGGACTACTGTACGTGCTGACTGCTGCACACTGTCTTAATCCCAGGTGTGACCCTGCTTGTGTGTGCACATGTGTCTATTTCTATGAGTTATTGAATCATTATTATTACAGTTATTATTATTATTATTGCTATTATTATTATTATTATTATTATTATTATTATTGGTAGTAGTGGTAGTAAGTGTTGTACAAAGGCAGCCAAATGAAACAGACAGCTACTGCCGACTGGTGATTGTGTATGAACTTGCCCTGAACATTGGCAGAATAGCACCAGTAGATGGCGCTCGAGTAACATGAAAGCCTGTCCCATAGAGAAACCACTAGCCAAATGAAAAGTTAGATCTCAATAGCAAGTGGAATCATTTACTCCGCTAGCGCTACATATACATGTTTTTTTTTTTTTGCTTAATTTTATATACTGTACATGGGTTTTGAGACTGCTGACCTGATTTCCTCAATAAAAAAACATAAACACAAATGTTAAAGCTGGGTGTTGGGTCCTTACAAAGACATGTGGATATGTGTGTCATAGGCCATAGACCTCTGAAGTTCGCCTACAAAAAAGCTACCATCTTTGCCCATATAAGGAGTTACGGTATCTGACGATTTTTCCTATGGGAAATTAACATGGGGATTTGGAATTATCACACCTGTTAAACTCTCGCGGGCATGACAAAATCGGAAATTCAGGTGTTTTTCTGAACACACTTTTGGCCTCTGCCTTCGAGAGGATACTGTGATCTCCGGTGCGCGAAGGCGGCAGACTTTGATTTTTGCTACCCCAGAGCTAACTTACGATGCAACTTGCCATTCAGTTAGCTAGCCAGTTAGCTCTGGGGTAGCAAAAATCAAAGTCTGCCGCCTTCGCGCACCGGAGATCACAGTATGCACAAGAAGGCAGAGGACAAAAGTGTGTTCAGGAAAACGTCTGCATTTAAGACTTTATCGTCCCCGCGAGAGTTTAACAGGTGCGATAATTCAAAATCCCCATGTTATTTTCCCATAGGAAAAATCGCCAGATACCGAATTTCAAAGATGGTAGCTTTTTTGTAGGCGAACTTCAGAGGTCTATTAACAGTAGTTGTGGAAGGTTGTGGTGACTATCATTGGATTGCAGGGATGACTGATTGGACTGTGTAATAACATTGCTTGTTGTGTGCATGTTGTAGTGTTCGCTTAGACAGTGTAGTGCTGGGTGCCCATAACATCGGTAAGAAGGAGAAGAGCCAACAGCGTATGGGCATCTCTGAGTTCATCCAACACCCAAAGTACCCCAAGAAGAAGCTTAGTGATGACGACCCCAAGGCTTTCCATCATGACATCATGCTGCTGAAGGTGAATCCCCTCTTTTACGTCATACCAGTATAGACATGTCTGATTGATTGATTGATTGATTGACAGCTAGTTACAGCATGATAAACATTTGTTTTGAAAAGTGTTGACCCTCCAGGGGAAGGAGAGAGCTGGAGACGATGGGTTAGTTTCCCCTCAGCACCCGTCTCTGAGATCAGCCTGGAGACGATGGGTTAGTTTCCCCTCAGCACCCGTCTCTGAGACCAGCCTGGAGACGATGGGTTAGTTTCAGGTGTACTGTGCACTCTGTGCTGGTTGGTAGCATACTGGCATTTCAGCTGCAGACCAAGGCTAAACCGTACAGGTGCTGATTGATGGCTTACTGGTGATGTTGCAGCTGCAGACCAAGGCGAAACTGAAGAAGAAAAAGGTTGAGGTGCTGCAGCTCCCTGATGAAGTGGATGAGAAGATCCCGGCAGGCGTGCAGTGTGAAGTGGCAGGATGGGGAAGAAGATGCTTCGGGAAGCAAGCAGAGAGTGTCCTGTACGAAGCTAAAGTCAAACTGGAGCGACCAGCAACGTGTGAAAACAAATGGCAGCAGTATTATGACCTGAGCCAGTTGACCTGCAGTGTCTCTGATGGAAAAGAGGGAGTCTGCCAGGTAAGTCACCTCCCATCTCTACCTGGCCAGGTAAGTCACCTCCCATATGGCCAGGTAAGACACCTCCCATCTCTACCTGGCCAGGTAAGACACCTTCCATCTCTACCTGGCCAGGTAAGTCCCTTCCCATCTCTACCTGGCCAGGTAAGTCACCTCCCATCTCTACCTGGCCAGGTAAGTCCCTTCCCATCTCTACCTGGCCAGGTAAGTCACCTCCCATCTCTACCTGGTCACGAGTTCTGAGCCCCAGTGCTCCAAGTGCTCCTCTAAATGGTGACTTATGGCCTGGTCAGATAACACGATATCAGCCCGACCGACAAGTTTACAGCGTCGTATCCGATTTCAGATGGTCGGGCACGACATCGAACGTGGATTGAATATTATAATGTGACATGCTTCACGACTTGTGATTTGTCGTTCACGACGTTCTAAAACAGCCCGACAAAAAGTCTGGCTTGTCAGAAATTTGACGGGAATCGTATGACGCGACCGATGCTTTCGGTGTATGTGGCCACTCTTCTGACCAAGACGCGGAGAGGTTTTCGTGGTTCTAAAATCGTATAGTGTGACATGGTAGATCGTAAACGACAATCGTGAGCGACAAAAATATTGTATAGTCTGACCAGGCCATTAGAGAGTTATAGTTGTTAGGCCTAATGTTCCAGCGCCCCAAGTGCTCCTCTAAATGGTAACTGGTGAGCGCGTTATTCACCCTATTCTCCATGGTTACAAGGGCGATTCAGACATAGACAAAGATGAAACTAACCTGCAAATGTGTACGGACCTGCAAACTTCCTGACTGCTCCTGCCTTCCATACAAATTAAAGTGCACGGAATTGTGTAGGTTACAAACTTGTAGCAATCAGATGGAGGAAGAGGAGGATGAGGAGAACATAAATGCCAGTCTGGATGAATATGATGATAGTGATGAAGATTACAAATATATTTTTGAGTCCTCATTAATCTTGTCTTCAAACGTTTGAGCACATCCACCTATAAATAAATTCCACTGTAGCCTAAAGTTGAGCCATTTTTGCAGCCAAGACATTATGGTCTCTATCAAAGCCAAACATGCCTATTCAGCCATTTAATCCATATATTTTCTAAAAGCCCATAGATGTCACAAAACATGGTTTCCATCCATTTGCGAAAATGTGTACATTTTATTTAATTTAGCCTGCATCATTAATGAAAAAAGTATCCATTTAAATTTAATATTTTCTACAAGCCTATGTCATCATGGAGGATTACAAAAATAATTTGGTAGATTTTGCCACGGACCTACAGATTCGGTAGAGTTTACTTGTTAAGGAGTACTACTCAATCAATAAAAAAGTGTAGAATATCTTTTCAGACTCAGAAAATAACCCTGGTGATGTCATCTGGGTTATCTCAGCCTGAGTTTGAGACTTTTTCATTCAGTGTTTTTGGAGCTTGGTCAATACTAAGGATTAATGATTAATGATTAATTTTTTAATGGTTTTTTTTTATAATTCTTGTCAGGGCAACTCACATGAGTCACAGAAATAAAAAAGACTATATGTATGCAGGATCTCTTACATCTGCAATATAGTATAAAAAATAATAATAATTGTGATATCATTACATTTGATGGGGGGTGGGAGGAGAGGTTGGGTTCATGTAGGTGGGCCCTATGACCCCAAAGTATTCCTTCACTGGGCCTCAGGTCAAAGAAGTTTGAGAAAGGCTGATGTAGACGACAAAGCAGCAAGGAGGCGTCGTATGATCATTTAAACAAGTTTTATGACAAGGTCGGTGAGGATGGGAAAAAACGTACATTTCTGTGCAAACTTTGCCCACACTTCAGTCACATTAGCAGCAAACCTGAAAACGGCACATTGAATTGAAGCACCTGGTTAGCCTGTGCAAGCCAATAAAAAAGTCAAAAGACAGTCAAGACAGATCCTCAACCCAAATTAACTGCATAGATAGGGACACAGATATCAATCAATCAGAAAGTCAGAAATGGTTGAGTTCTCCGAGTTAATACCCATTCCTCGCATAAACCTGGGCCCTGGCATAGACATCACTGGAATAGTTGCCATGAGTAGTGTGAGCGTCCACGTTGTTGGGGTTCATATTTTGTGCGCCCAT
This sequence comes from Sardina pilchardus, assembly GCF_963854185.1. Taxonomy (NCBI): domain Eukaryota; kingdom Metazoa; phylum Chordata; class Actinopteri; order Clupeiformes; family Clupeidae; genus Sardina; species Sardina pilchardus. The sequence goes on along the minus strand of NC_084997.1, from coordinate 37,326,556 downwards.
GTTGTAGGCAGCCAGTGCTCCTAAAGCAGGAGGAACATAATTTGAAGAGTGCATAAAAATGTGGTGAGATGAGGTTATTAACATTTTTTTACATGGTTTGCACCCCAAGGACACATAGAATACTTTTCAGATAGATGATCTGTACCTCTCATCTTGTCGGGCATATTGGGAAATGTTCTTGCGACTTCATTGTAGCAGTCCTTTAGAATCCCAATTCCTTGCTCAATATGTTCCTGGCTGTCCCACTCACCCCTTGGGGTGTGCCAGCGCTTGTCAACCTAGAAACCATAAATTAATAGATGTTGCCATCAAACATGGATGCAGAGAGTGTATTGGACAGAGAGAGACTTGTGTGTGGAACACAGACCTGCATCAGTCCAAAGGCGTTTCTGTTGTCTCCCCAGCCATCAGAAGTGAGACCTGCCCCTCTGCCTCCTCGGGTCTCTCTGGAGATGATACCAGCCACGATGGAAGGCTTCACTCCAAGTTTGTTAGAAGCCCTGATAATTTTGTTTTTGTAATTGTTAATGTACGGAAGATCATCCTTAGCCTCTGGAGAGGAAATGAAAGTTCCCATTAATTTAAACTTCATCATGTAAAAAGTTCATGTCTGTGTCACATTATTCAGTATCAGAAATCTGCACAAGCAAAATCCTACATGTAAAAATGACAAGTTATGTGCATGTATTTCTAGGATGGCTGCAGTGCATGGCCGGATCTAGAATAGGGCTGGGAGGGGCAACGCCCCCCCCCCCCCCCCCCCCAATATTTCTTCTGCCCCACCTAATTGGTCAATTTCAGAGTAATCCGGTTTTACATTTGCAGCAATGTCTAAATGCATGTCTCCAACTTTGGGCTTCAGGTTTCACAAAATAGGGAGAATAGCAATATTATCAATAACTGTATAAAACAATATAATTTTAAGCAATAACCAAATGAGAAATAAACAGTGAATAGGAGAATAGCAATTAAACAATAAGTCATTGCATATATAACAATAACTATGACATGGTAACACTACATTTAAGGAGAATAGCAAAAACAACAATGTCACATTCAATGGACTAATTATACTGTAGGCTAACAAAAACAATAGCGTACTATTATACAAACCATAACACATAAGAAACGCTCAATAGACTAAGTAGATGGATGCAGAAGAGGAAGTGAGAGAGGAGGAGATGGCGGAGGTGAATGAAGAGGAGACAGTAGAAGTGAGAGAGGAGGACACAGTAGAGGTGGAAGAACAAAGTGTGACAGAAGATGTGGAGGTCACAGTTGTCCCTAAAAAGATGGCCTTAAGTGGAGCTGCCACATACAGGTGCACCCCCTCACTAATAATCCAGCAGTCTCCAGTGAAACATTTAAGATTTTACAGTTATCCACATTTACAATGTCCAACCATTCATCATGATCAGGGATAGTAGCCCTGTCATACAAAAATATGCCTAACATAATATGATAACATGATTTGACTAGTTTTTGATCAGGACCTGGTCTAATGTGGTCTGAATGGAGAAATATCAGTCAAATCCCTTTGAAAGGCTTGAAAATGACTGAAAATGGCATCTACAGGTATTACACCACTTTTAAGCTGGATCGGAAAATCCCCCTAAGAAGAAATGAATCAGAAACTAACTTCAGCTCTGTGGTTGACAAAAAGAAATGTTCAACAAATGTGTACTCACCCTGAGCCATGTTGGTCTTTGTTCTCTGTTGCTCTTTGAAAAGAATTGGTGAGTATCAAACTCTCTCCTCTCTTCATATAATGAACTCTTATCTCTACTGGCTGCTGCTCAGCCAATCAAATCAGCGATCAGGCTTAAGTGCAGCACATGGTTTCTCAGAAGTAGTGGTGCAGCAGGGAATGAGCCCAACCCTTGTTCAGTCACAATGAAAGGAAGTATGCTGGCAGCTGGCGCTCTGAAACTGGGGGAAACTCTGATAGGAAGAGGTCTGGCAGACCCAAAGCCACAACAGAGTCAGGAGACACGTTTCTGAGAGTCAACAGCTTGCGTGATTGGCGGCTCACAGGACAACAGCTTCAAGCACTCACTCCTGAGTCTCCTACATGCAGTTTATTCACACTCAAGTCCAGCTCTATCAGATGTGTTGGCTTTGATCTGAGAGCTGAAGCAAGATCACCAAAGCCTTTTTCTGTTAAACAACTGTCATTAATCCTGTAGATAGATAATGTGGTAGTTTAAATTAGGTATAATACTTGTGTGTGTGTGCTGGTTTATCAGAAATTATCCATTTTAGTATAAGAATGTTGGTTGTGCAATTGTTATGCAACATTTACTGGAAGTCATGAGACTGAACTGTCAAAGGCTAAAAGTGAAAGTAAACCAGACAGGGTCTGGGAGAGAAAGGGACTTACTGTACCAGAAGGGCATAAATAGAAGGGGCAGAGGAAGAGATGCAGGGACATTCCAGAGAAGAAAGTGAAACCAAAAGTGAAGTGACACATAGAACCAAACAATTGCACATACCCTGCCTGGCAACAGATAACACATAGAACTTGGCAACATGTATTCTGCCTAGCAACACATTTTTTTTTAAATATACAGACAAGAGGGGTTTTCCACCAATATCTCAAGTCCCAAAACATTCTGATTGGCTAAAAGGGGCCTGATGACGTTTCCGGGAGAGGGAGATGCCTCTCAGGCCCCGAGGAGCAGAAAAGACAGAGCTCAGGCACACTCAGATCAGATCTCATCGGGGCGGCAGAGCTCAGGCACACTCAGATCAGATCTCATCGGGGCAGCAGAGCTCAGGCACACTCAGATCAGATCTCATCGGGGCGGCAGAGCTCAGGCACACTCAGATCAGATCTCATCGGGGTGACAGAGCTCAGGCACACTCAGATCAGATCTCATCGGGGCAGCAGAGCTCAGGCACACTCAGATCAGATCTCATCGGGGCAGCAGAGCTCAGGCACACTCAGATCAGATCTCATCGGGGTGACAGAGCTCAGGCACACTCAGATCAGATCTCATCGGGGCAGCAGAGCTCAGGCACACTCAGATCAGATCTCATCGGGGTGACAGCTGCAACTCATCACTCTATTGCCTGACGCCTCAGTCCTGACATTGTTTGGATTGTATTCTCACAGCAATACGATGAATAAAGGATCAACAGTCTTCAGCATCTCTCGTCTTGGTGTCCTCCTGCGGGTCTTTGACATCAGAGTGCTAATTGGATTGGAGGTTCGGGAAGTGGTTAATTTTCCATGTCAATAGATAGAGAGATACATAGATAGATAGATAGCAATTGCTTTGATAAATAACGCTATTTAATCTCCAATTTTCTGTATTTCTTTACAGCACTTTCTGTAGCTTAAGTGTAGGATTTCTCGGCAGAGCAAAAAGATCTGCACACTAAATCTCCTAGTTTGTTCTCACTAGTTTCACACATCTCTGCTAAATGCTAAATACACACCTCTGCTAAATACACACCTCTGCTAAAGACACAGCCTTCTGCTGTTATGCTGGCGTCATTAAGCCTGTAGAGACAAACAAGATAACACTGTAATCTTTTACCTACGGTTAATAACGTTCCTTTGAAAATAGCGTTGCCTTTATAAATGGATTTATGGCAGGTGACACAATACCATGCGTTTTTCTGCCCAACAGCTTTGAAGTTTGAATCAAATCACATTAGGTATTAAGGCTAACTGTAAAAAACACTGTGCCTGAATTCAGGCATGGGTGAGATTTTGAAAGTAGGCAATGAGCCTGAATAATATTAGCTCTCCCAACATGTCTGATAACATAACTTCCAGCATAGCCCCTAAATAGCATGTGTTCCATGTGTCCCCCCCTAAACCTTAGCTTGTTGCCAGGGTGATTCTGGAGGTCCTCTCATCTGTGGAGAGGGTAACGAGAAGATCCTGTACGGCCTGACAGCCTTCACCGATGAGCCGTGTGACGCCACAGATAGACCAGAAGTCTACATGAGAGTGCCCCATTACCTGCCCTGGATCAAAGAGGTTCTCGGTGTGAATGATGCTCTGCTGACAAAAACGTAGTCACGGCATAATATTCATGATTTTACGTGATGTCATATGATATGACTGAATTAGAGATTCCACACACTCATTGGCCTGTTGGATGCTGATGTCCATCTATTCTATGATCATCCCTTATCAGGATGAAGCAGCGCATCAGCTCTGCAGTCTTAGACATTAATGTTATATACAATATGACAAGAACCAAATGATTACTCAATAAGCACTCAGTCTGAAGCAGTCTTAGACATTAATGTCACATATGACAAGAACCAAATGATTACTCAATAAGCACTCAGTCTGAAGCAGTCATAGACATTAATGTCACATACAATATGACAAGAACCAAATGATTAGTCAATAAAGCACTCAGTCTGAAGGAGTCTGCTGTAAGTTTCTTTACTGAGTTTCAGATGAAACAGGAACATCACCAGAATCATACATAGAAACACATTTGCTAATGTAGCAAACAATGCATTACAGCTTATGGTACACAGTCATCAAGGGGAGACTGAATATCCATGAATCCAGTCGTGTGAACTTCACCCGTCATAATACGGAGTGTGGAAGTCTTAAGACGCTTTCTTTAGTTTGGGTGTCTGTACAAGAATTGAGGAGGGCAGCTGAGACAAAACCAGGGCAAATGACAGAAAGGCTGATGGCAATGTGTGAACTAGCAGCAGAGGAAACCACAGCCACCTGTGTGTGTGTGTGTGTGTGTGTGTGTGTGTGTCTGGGGGTGGTCTTGCAGTCAGGCTCAGTCATAGTGCAGACTCTTGAAGTTGAAACGCTTTCGGTCTGTAAAACCTGCAAGCTGGAGAAAGCAGTTCAATTCAGTATTCAGAATGAATTTTCATAAGGCAAGGGGAGTTTATTTATATAGCAAGTTTCACAGAGCACAAGCAATGTGCTACGAATCCAATAATCCAATATAAAAGTATCCAAGGTACAGAGAAACACACCTCACAACGCATGCAGGGCTGAATCAGGCCAATACCCATAATTAATTCAAATATATTTTATATATAAACACAAGCCCCCTCATCCAGCTAGTCCTGAGGCTCACACATACTCAGGACCTTGCCACACTTTCTCAAACTCAGAAAAACAAAATTACTTATCATATTGTATCATATCAGATCATATCATATCATATTAAAGGTCAATTGAATTGAATTGAGAGAGAGAGAGAGAGTAAGCAAGAGAAAGAGAGAGAGAGAGAGAAAGAGTGATAAAGGAAGAATGACAGAGAGAAAGAAAAATAGAGAGAGAGAGAGAGAGAGAGAAAGAGAGAGACAGAGAGAGAGACAGAGAGAGAAGCATGCTGAGGGGTACACTCACCTGGCTTGGGTCCTTAGTAAAATATCTCTTCTCTATAACCTGAGGGAGTCAAAAGCACCGTCATGAGACTCACATAGCACAGTTATCAGGGCTAGAGTGGCACTGCTGTGTGTGTGTGTGTGTGTGTGTGTGTGTGTGTGTGTGTGTGTGTGTGTGTGTGTGTGTGTGTGTGTGTGTGTGTGTGTGTGTGTGCGCGAGTCAGAGCTTTAGTCACCTTATCGAAGAAGCGACTCAACTTGACGGCGTTGGATGAGCCAGCTGCCAGGTAGCGTGGGTTAGTGCAGTCCTGTAGCAGAGAGAGAGAGAGAGAGAGAGAGAGAGAGAGAGAGAGAGAGGTGGGTGTTGAATCTGAGTCATTTGAGAACCCTGAGTGACCTCCACTCACTACATGAAAGTCCCCCCACCCCTACACACACACCATGCCTACACACACCATGCCTACACACACACACACACACACACACACACACACACACACACACACACACACACACACGATAAGCATGATAATGGGTGGATGTTTATGATAAAGCATGATAATGGGTGGATGTTTATGATAAAGCATGAACATGGTTAGATGTTTATGATAAAGCATGATCATGGGTGGGTGTTTATGATAAAGCATGATCATGGTTATGTGTGAAATGTGAGCTGGTTTATTCACAGTTGTGGGTGGATGTTTAAGCACTAGTGAAGTCCACTAACTGGGACAGCCTGATGTTCCACCATCTGATCATGTCACTGTAGGCGTTCCAAACCCAGATCACAACAGCACTTTGGCTCCCTCTGCTGGTGGCTTCTGCATGTCTAGTTCTGTTTGTTGTGCCCCTGTTGATTAATAGGTGGGACCCCTGGGGTCTGCAGGAGTGGCCCATAAATGCACCTGGTGCCATTAGTGTGTTGTTGCTTTTATATAAACATCATATCTAGGCAGCCACCAAGGCTGGAAACATGTAGTAGTCCCAGTGACACACAAGATGCTGTGCTGTGCTGTGCTGTGCTGTGCTGTGCTGTGCTGTGCTGTGCTGTGCTGTGCTGTGCTGTGCTGTGCTGTGCTGTGCTGCGCTGCGCTGCGCTGCGCTGCGCTGTGCTGTGTTGTAGCAGTACTCTGAAGGTTACCACCACAGACACCTCATGAGACCTGATGGTAATGCCACGTGCCCTGCTCTGGCAAGGTTATGGCCAGATGGGTAACAACCTGCTAACAGCACAGCAGACTCAGTAGCAGACATGATCTCCGTGGTGACCTGCTAACAGCACAGCAGACAGCGCAGTGCTCATGCTCACTGTGATGGTGTAAGAGCTGTGTTGCGTGTGCCTACTTTCCCCAACTCATGCAGCATTAGTACTTACTAACCCCATCCCCCTGATATGCCTTCACATTCAACCTCACCACGTTCACCACCCCTGTAATGCCAGTCTACATCTCACCACGTTCACCTCCCCTGTAATGCCAGTCTACATCTCACCAGGTTCACCACCCCTGATATGCCAGTCTACATCTCACCAGGTTCACCACCCCTGATATGCCAGTCTCCATCTCACCAGGTTCACCTCCTCGGCGTTAAAGTTCTACTCACCAGGTTGATCTCCTCGGCGTTAAAGTTCTACTCACCAGGTTGATCTCCTCGGCGTTGAAGTCCTCGGACAGGAAGGCGGTTCTGGTCAGAACCTCGTTGCGCTTGTTCTCGGGGATTTGGTCAAACTTGGTACCGATGAGCAGCAGGGGAACCGGGTTATCCGCAAACTGCTCCCGGTCATAGTCCCTACGGGAGAACACAGCACGTGTACGCCATCACACACACACACACACACACACACACACACACACACACACACACACACACACACACACACACACACACACACACACACACACACACACACACACACACACACACACACACACACACACACACACACACACACACACACACACACACACACACACGGTCATAGTCCCTATGGGGGGAACACAGCACGTGTACAGCATCATCTCTTGAACTCTTTCCTCTCATCATCAGGTTTACCCCAGATGAACCAGAAGTCTACATGATCATGTCCTGGATCATAGTCCCTGCGGGGGGGAACACAGCACGTGTACAGCATCATCCCTTGAGTGAGTGATGAGCTGGGCCCACTTGGACCTTTCGGACGCTATTCATCACACACACACACACACACACACACACACACACTCACACACTCACACACTCACACACTCACACACTCACACACTCACACACTCACAAACTCACACACACACACACACACACACACACACACACACTCACCCGTTGGAGACGATGACGCCGGTGGGGGAGGAGTCTTTGTTCAGGGCCTCCAGGGACCAGCGGTACAGGTTCTGAGAGGACTTCTTATTGGTCAGGTCGTGCACCAGGATGATGCCTGCACACACACACACACACAGCCAGAGAGGAGGTCATTACACTTCAGTGGTGTACCAGTGTAAAGGTAACTCAGGGTCATCAACACTGTGAGTACCAGTGTAAGGGTAGCTCAGGGACATCAACACTGTGAGTACCAGTGTAAAGGTAACTCAGGGACATCAACACTGTGAGTACCAGTGTAAAGGTAACTCAGCACCATTAGTAGCTGTTATAACTATACTGCTGTCCATGAATGCATCATGGCCTGTATGCATGTTCAGTTGTTTTGAGACTATTGACATGTTTTAGCGACTAATGGTTTACTGGTATCAGAGGTGGAAAAGTCCATCTTCACCAGCTGATTGTAATTAGCACAACTCTTCAGCCTGGTAGAGCAGCTAGTTGGTGAGATCGACTGTGTTACTGTAAGTGCACAGGTAGATCCAATACATGCTTGGACTTTTACTCTCTGAAGCTGGACTTTTCCACCTCTGGTTAGTATCTACTAGACTGGGTAAACACAGCCGGATCTGCCGATAGCTCAGGCTGGAAACCTGCACATTTATCTGTCCTGCTTCCTTTCCTCGTTTGCGGGAACCAATCACAAACTAGCTTATCCACCAGGCACACCCTGATTGGTTGAAGGACTTTCCAAATGCATAGGAGTCATTTGAACTATGCCCACTGGTCACGCCTCTTGTTCAGTAGAAATACAGCGCAGACTCCCCAGACTAATGTTCAATCTTAAAAGATTGAGCTTAGTCTAGTGATAGTATACACCGTACTGTACCATTGGTGATTAGTCTGCTGATAGCCAGGCTAAGTATGCACCATACTGTACCGTTGGTGATTAGTCAGCTGATAGGCAGGCTAAGTATGCACCATACTGTACCGTTGGTGATTAGTCAGCTGATAGCCAGGCTAAGTATGCACCATACTGTACCGTTGGTGATTAGTCAGCTGATAGCCAGGCTAAGTATGCACCATACTGTACCGTTGGTGATTAGTCAGCTGATAGCCAGGCTAAGTATGCACCATACTGTACCGTTGGTGATTAGTCAGCTGATAGGCAGGCTAAGTATGCACCATACTGTACCGTTGGTGATTAGTCTGGTGATAGGCAGGCTAAGTATGCACCATACCGTACCGTTGGTGATTAGTCTGGTGATAGGCAGGAGAAGTATGCACCATACTGTACCGTTGGTGATTAGTCAGCTGATAGGCAGGTTAAGTATGCACCATACTGTACCGTTGGTGATTAGTCTGCTGATAGGCAGAATAAGTATGCACCATACCGTACCGTTGACAGAGTTGTAGAACACTGCCCTCGTGCTCTTCACGCTGCTGGCGCTGCCCACAGATCCTCCAACATCCCACAATTCAATGTAGTACGTCTTCTCCTCTGCTGTGCCTTCTCTGTAATCGTGTACCTACGTGAGACAACACTGGATCTTTACACCCAAGTCAGTGTATGCAAAAGAAGCAGATTCGTTAATCGAGTGAAAGTAGGTAACATGTCTTACCCTTACGTCGACAGAACAACCAACAGTCCAGGATGGATTGCCCAGAACCTGGTTCTGACAGAGCAAGTGGACTAACGAAGATTTACCAACACCTGCAACAAACAACACACAAACACGGCAGATAGCCTACTGATGACATTGTTGACACGACAAAGCAATCGTTTTATACCAGACAGGTCGCTGCTAAATTATCAATGGACGTGTGCGTTAAAACAACCCGACTACAAACTGGATTCACTGTTCAAACACTCCAGGGTATTACTCACAAGAAATATTTAATACATTTCAATAAAAAGACAGAATGGGAGTAGGCATAAACATGTTTTTACCAGAATCTCCTAATACCAACACCTTCACTCTGTCAAGGGATGCCATCTTTCTGACAACAGCATTACGGAAGTTAAGAATGGAAGTTACTCATTATTTGATTGGTTAAAAACAATCTTTAAGTAACGGCCCAGTTTGGCGTATGAGAAATTGATTGGCACAACGCTATAATGACTCTGAAATATAGACCGTTTTCATTGGCTTTCACTCGTTTTAACACTGTTAGCCAATCAGAGGTCGTTATCTAAGGTAAATTACGTTTCTTCAGAATCACTTCCGGAGACAGCAGAGTTCCCATGCCAGTAACTGAGTTGGAAAGCATCCTATCGAAGTTGGAAATTAAGCCAAACCAAAGGTTATTTGACCAGTGTTTCATGTATAATATATGTAGACGGTTCTCATAGAATATGCTACCCGCGCATACACATTTCTTTTGTTTTAAAAGTGGGTCTGGTGTTGTTTGCGGCAGCTTTCTAAGCTAGCAAGCGTTAGCATGTTATCTGCAACCGGCGTAACGTTATAATATCGTTGCCCTGTCTCTGTCCATTTCTGGGCATTATCAATTATAATTAAAGTTCAAGTGATAAGAAGTTAATGACTGTCTTGGTATCTCTGTAATAAATGTACGATTCTATGTGTATATTACCAGAACCCCTTTTATCCAGATAGTTTCAGCAAAACATTACACTGGGCAACCTAGCTTGCTAACGTTAGAAACCCGAAAGCTAACTCCCTTAGTAACATGTCACTAATGTTAATAAAAGTTACCACTGAAGCCTTAGGTGATGTGCTAACGTCGGGGTTTTAACACCTCACCTTTGATCGCCCCAGATGTATAACTCACAGGGCACTGGTCCCTAACTCATTACAGTCAGCTAACGTATTAAATGCTTGTTGTACTGTGTACGTTTCGTCTTTGTGTTGCAGATTTGTTCTGAACAACACAACAGACCAGGTTCCATAAGTGCTCTCTCTCCTGAGAGAGACAGCTGAGTGAACCAGTCCCGTCCCACATCACCTCCAGCCTGCGTGTCTCTTCTGTCCCGCCGAGCGATGACGGAACCGGGGCTGCTGACCGTGGTCCCCCCCGCGCTGAAGCGGCTCGCGCAGCAGGTGGTGCGCGGCTTCTACGGCGTGGAGCACGCGCTGGCCCTGGACGTGCTCATCCGCAACCCGTGCGTGCGCGAGGAGGACATGCTGGAGCTGCTGAAGTTCGAGCGCAAGCAGCTCCGCTCGATTCTCAACACGCTCAAGGCCGACAAGTTCGTTAAGTGCCGTCTGCGCGTGGAGACTGCCGCCGACGGCAAGACCACGCGACACAACTACTACTTCATCAACTACCGGCTGCTCGTGAACGTGGTGAAGTACAAACTGGACCACATGCGCCGACGTATCGAGACCGACGAGCGCGATTCCACCAACCGGGCCTCGTTCCGGTGCCCCTGCTGCCTCAGCACCTTCACCGATCTGGAGGCGAACCAGCTGTTTGACCCCATGACAGGTGAGCGAGGAGGGGAGCACAAGGGATGAACGTGTGTGTGTGTGTGTGTTGTGTGTTTGTTTGTCTGTCTTACAGTCTAAATGATGAGCAGAAGGAGAGGGTGATGAGTGTGTGTGTGTGTGTGTGTGTGTGTGTGTGTGTGTGTGTGTGTGTTTGTTTGTCTGTCTCACAGTCTAAATGATGAGCAGAAGGAGAGGGTGATGTGTGTGTGTGTGTGTGTGTGTGTGTGTGTGTGTGTGTGAGATGTGGTGATATTAGTGATGCAGCCACTGAGGTGTGTGTACACAACCAAACCGCAGTAGTGATGGTAGCACAGTGCTGATGGAGGACGTTAAAGTGAGGTCCTGAGTGGCATATCGCATAAAAGTGCATCTTAAAGCGCTCTGGGTGCCTTGAACATGGCCGTATAGACGTAGCGTGATGTGTGCCTTGAACGTGGCCGTATAGACGCAGCTTGATGTGTGCCTTGAACGTGGCCGTATAGACGCAGCGTGATGTGTGCCTTGAACGTGGCCGTATAGACGCAGCGTGATGTGTGCCTTGAACGTGGCCGTATAGACGCAGCGTGATGTGTGCCTTGAACGTGGCCGTATAGACGCAGCTTGATGTGTGCCTTGAACGTGGCCGTATAGACGCAGCGTGATGTGTGCCTTGAACGTGGCCGTATAGACGCAGCGTGATGTGTGCCTTGAACGTGGCCGTATAGACGCAGCGTGATGTGGTTGGAGTGGAGCGCTCTGGGTGCCTTGAACGTGGCCGTATAGACGCAGCGTGATGTGGATGGAGTGAGAGCTTGGAAATGATGTGACATTGCTGCCTCTTCCACACTCTGCTGTCAGCTGAGCTGCTGCAGCGTGGGTCCAGTAGCACGGCAGTCCACAGCGCAGATGGAGAGGGTGATGTGTGTGTGTGTGTGTGTGTGTGTGTGTGTGTGTGTGTGTGGGGCCAGTAGCACGGCAGTCCACAGTGCAGGAACATGTGGTGCAGTGCGCGGGCACGGAAGAGCTCTTTCTGTCTGTGTGCTGAACGCACTTAGTGTGACACCTGAAGAACATGAGATTGAACGGTTCTGCGTACTGTGGGAAAGTGTGTTGTTGGTGGATGAGACTTGTACTCGTACAGCACTATAATATATAGTCTCATAGCAAGTCCTTGTTGTGGAGGCAGTATGCTCAGGCTCCTGGGGATGGTGTGTATGGTGTTTGGGTAATGTATTGGCTCCTGGGGATGGTGCTTGGGGAAGGTGTTTAGGTAATGTATTGGCTTGGGGATGGTGTTGTGTTTGGTTAATGTGTTGGGTTGAGGATGGTGTTGATGGTGTTGGTGGTGTTTGGTTAATGTGTTGGGTTGAGGATGAGTAGCTGTGATCCCAAAGGCAGCGTAGTGGCATCTGTATCAGTAGTGGTATAATACATTACCTCTGTGTATCTGGCCAGATCCTCCTCAGGTTAAAGTGCACATTGATATATTCTTTAACAACGCAGTCAGCGATTGTGCGAGATGTCACATTTATTTATGTTGATATTTAAAATGATTAGCGGATGCCTTTGTCCAAAACAATGGTGTATTGATTTCATGCTCTCAGTTGAGCTCTAAAAATGGAACTCCGTGTTCTTGCTGCAGTACTGCTGTGCAGCAGCAGGGGGCGGTGTGGGCCAGCGGATCAGCACTCCAGCTGCTCCTGTGCAGACTGAAGGCAGCGGACTGCTCTCCCAGGCACTGATGCCCACTGCAGTCTGACACGCGCTGCTGCAAACCTGCACCTCTGGTCAGTCTGAACTCAATCAGCACACCGCCACCATAGAGTGGACACAGTCACCAGCAGCAGCATAGAGTGGACACAGTCACCAGCAGCACCATAGAGTGGACACAGTCACCAGCAGCACCACCATAGAGTGGACACAGTCAGGCCAGCAGCACCATAGAGTGGACACAGTCACCAGCACCATAGAGTGGACACAGTCACCAGCAGCAGCACCATAGAGTGGACACAGTCACCAGCAGCAGCATAGAGTGGACACAGTCACCAGCAGCAGCACCATAGAGTGGACACAGTCACCAGCAGCAGCACCATAGAGTGGACACAGTCACCAGCAGCAGCACCATAGAGTGGACACAGTCACCAGCAGCACCATAGAGTGGACACAGTCAGGCCAGCAGCACCATACAGTGGATAGAATAGAATAGAATAGAATATATACTTTTTTGATCCCGTGAGGGAAATTCAGGTCTCTGCATTTAACCCAATTTAACCGAATTAGTGAACACACAGCACACAGTGAACACACAGTGAGGTGAATCACACAACCCAGAGCAGTGAGCTGCCTGCCCAACCAGCGGCGCTCGGGGAGCAGTGAGGGGTTAGGTGCCTTGCTCAAGGGCACTTCAGCCATGGTGGACTGGTCGGGGATCGAACCGGCAACCCTTCGGTTACAAGCCCGGTGCGCTAACCAGTACACCACGGCTGCCCCAAGGATACAGTCACCAGAACCACCATAGAGTGGACACAGTCACCAGCAGCACCATAGAGTGGACACAGTCAGGCCACCAGCAGCACCATAGAGTGGACACAGTCACCAGCAGCAGCATAGAGTGGACACAGTCAGGCCAGCAGCAGCACCATAGAGTAACCACAGTCAGGCCACCAGCAGCACCATAGAGTGGACACAGTCAGCAGCAGCACCATAGAGTGGACACAGTCACCAGCAGCACCATAGAGTGGACACAGTCACCAGCAGCACCATAGAGTGGACACAGTCAGGCCAGCAGCACCATAGAGTGGACACAGTCACCAGCAGCAGCACCATAGAGTGGACACAGTCACCAGCAGCACCATAGAGTGGACACAGTCACCAGCAGCACCATAGAGTGGACACAGTCACCAGCACCATAGAGTGGACACAGTCACCAGCAGCACCATAGAGTGGACACAGTCACCAGCAGCCCCATAGAGTGGACACAGTCACCAGCAGCACCATAGAGTGGACACAGTCACCAGCAGCACCATAGAGTGGACACAGTCAGGCCAGCAGCAGCACCATAGAGTGGACACAGTCACCAGCAGCACCATAGAGTGGACACAGTCACCAGCAGCACCATAGAGTGGACACAGTCACCAGCAGCACCATAGAGTGGACACAGTCACCAGCAGCAGCACCATAGAGTGGACACAGTCACCAGCACCATAGAGTGGACACAGTCACCAGCAGCACCATAGAGTGGACACAGTCACCAGCAGCACCATAGAGTGGACACAGTCACCAGCAGCAGCACCATAGAGTGGACACAGTCAGGCCAGCAGCAGCACCATAGAGTGGACACAGTCACCAGCAGCACCATAGAGTGGACACAGTCACCAGCAGCACCATAGAGTGGACACAGTCACCAGCAGCACCATAGAGTGGACACAGTCACCAGCAGCACCATAGAGTGGACACAGTCACCAGCAGCAGCACCATAGAGTGGACACAGTCAGGCCAACAGCAGCACCATAGAGTGGACACAGTCAGGCCCACTGACCAGCACCGCATGGACAAGGAGCTGGTGGACACACACATACACACACACACACATACACACACTCATCTGGACAGACAGACTCCCAGTTGAAAGCAGGAGTGGAGTGCTGATTTGTGTCTGCTGCTGCTGCTGTGATCAGGGGGTGAGGGAGAACAGCAACAGCACACACACACACACACACACACACACACACACACACACACACACACACACACACACACACACAGATGGCTTTTCATTATGTTTGATTAGGGTGCGCAGCAATAGACTTTTCAACGTGTCCACACATCTGAGTGTTCAGCAGAGTCAGGGGCTGTCTGCATGGAAGGCTATGGTCTGTGTTATCGTGTGTGTGTGTGTGTGTGTGTGTGCGTGTGTGCGTGTGTGCGTGTGTGTGTGTGTGTGTGTGTGTGTGTGTGTGTGTGTGCGTGTGTGTGCGTGTGTGTGCTGTTCTCCCTCACAAGGGCTATGGTTAGAGTCTGTGTTATGGTACGGCCATTTCATCAGGCTGTTGATGTTGTTGTTGTTGTTGTTGTTGTTGTTGTTGTTGTTGTTGTTGTTGTTGTGGTGACAGCAGCTGTGTGTCCCAGGCCTCATGTGGCATGACACGTGTCATGTGTGTGTTCCATCAGTGACCTGTGGGGCCAGCTCATCTGCACTCGTCAACAACAACAACAACAACAACAACAGCAACACATAACAGCACACAGCCAGTACACTTCTGTTTGCCCCTCTCTATTCTTCTTGTGTGTGTGTGTGTGTGTGTGTGTATTGTGTTTATATATACAGATACATTTTCCAAGTTTCCCCGTGTGTTTTCTAAGTTTACAACTTTAAATGTAACTGATGTTTTCTCCCCTGGGTCTTGGAATCCATTGGGACTGTAGGAGCAAACGATCAGTGTTAATGCTCTAATAGTAACGATCAGTGTTAATGATCTAAAAGTAACGCTCACGTTTGCCTGATGTTGTCCACTTGCGCCAGTACAGGAATTGACACAAGCACCTGTGTGTTGTTGTCCTTAGATTAGCCATCTTGCCATAACTTCTCTGAGTCGTTTGGTCGTCTTGATTGACAGTGATAATAACAAACTTGAATGAGTTTGAGCTAGTTACAATTTGGCCGTGGTTCATGACTCTACCTATTAGTGCACTGATTGCATGAACACACACACACACACACACACACACACACACACACACACACACACACACACACACAACCCTAAACTGCTGGAGTGGCCTGTACTCAGAGGGGCTGTGTGTGTCGAGTGCGGGGCTTACATTTAGCAGCGTGACTCAGTGCCCTGCATGAGTTGGAATTCCATCTATTTTCGGAACACTATTTTTTAACGTAATGTGTTTTCTCCTCGACTATGCTGTTTTTCGTAATCAAATTGAAATTGTATTCATTGCACAGCCCTAGTGTGCTGTTCATGTGTTAAAGTGGTCCTGCGCCTTCTTTCGTGTGTGTATGCGTGTGTGTGTGTGTGTGTGTGTGCGTGTGTGTGTGTGCGCATGCACATGTGTGTGTGTGTGTGTGTGTGGGAGGCCATTTGCATGCGTTCATGTATAATTGAAGTGGCCTGCGGTGTGCTGGGCCTCTCCTACGTGCGTGTGTGTGTGTGTGTGCGTGCCTGCGGTGTGCTGGGCCTCTCCTGCGTGTGTGTGTGTGTGTGTGTGTGTGTGTGTGTGTGTGTATGCGTGTGTGTGTGTGTGTGTGTGTGTGTGTGTGTGTGTGTGTGTGTGTGTGTGTGTGTGTGTGTGTGTGTGTGCGTGCCTGTGGTGTGCTGGGCCTCTCCTACGTGTGTGTGTGTGTGTGCGTGCGTGCCTGTGGTGTGCTGGGCCCCTCCTGCGAGACTGGTCTGAAACAGAAGAGATGGAGCCGTGTGTTTTATGTGCGGAGCTCACACACACACACACACACACACACAATTATAAAACAGTTTTCCATGGCACCTGCACTGTAGACAGCTGGTGATATTGTCTGTGCCTAACACGCACACAAACACTTCTCTCTCTCTCTCTCTCTCTCTCTCCATCTTTGTCTCTCCCTCTCCCTGTCTGTCTGTCTCTCTCTCTCTCTATCTCTCTCTCTGTATTTTTCTCTCACTTATTCAATTACGTTAGGCCAACCCACACAAATACACACACACACAGACACACGCATGGATGGTGCGCACACACACTCACACAGACACAGACACACATGCATGGATGGTCCACACACCCACACACACAGACACACACACACACACATAGACACAAACTCAGACACACACACACACACACACACACACACAATGGTTCAGTGAGGAACTGGCAGATGCCCAGCGTATGGTGTTGTAACACCATGATGACATCACATCCTCCTCAGGCTGAACTGAACAGATGCAGTTTATTACCTGTGTGTGTGTGTATGTGTGTGTGTGTGTGTTGTGTTCTGTGTGTTTATGCGCCTGTGTACAGTATGTATGTGTCTTTTTTGTGAGCATGCGTGCACGTGCGTGCGTGCGTGTGTTGAGAGAGCAGATTAATTAGTGTGTGTTTGAGTGATGTGAGGTAGGGTGCATATGTGTGATATGAGAGGTGTGTGTTAAGGCATAGCCAGTTGAGAGAGCTTAATTGCTGTGTGTGTGTGTGTGTGTGCGCATGCACACCCGTGCCCGTTTGTGTGTGTGTGTGTGTGTGTGTGATGATAAGTAAGAGGTGTGTTAAGGCATAGCCAGTTGAGAGAGCTTAATTGCTGTGTGTGTGTGTGTGTGTGTGTGTGTGTGATGATAAGTGAGAGGTGTGTGTTAAGGCATAGCCAGCTGAGAGAGCCTAATTACTGTGTGTGTGTGTGTGTGTGTGTGTGTGTGTGTGTGTGTGTGTGTGTGTGTGTGTGTGTGTGTGTGTGTGTGTGTGTGTGTGTGTGTGTGTGTGTGTGAGTGTGAGTGATGATAAGTGAGAGGGTGTGTTAAGTCATAGCCAGCTGAGAGAGCCTAATTGCTGTCCTGCTGTGTGAAACTGCACAAACACGGCTCAACATGGAGCCGGAATGGATGACATTTCCACGGGCCAGGACTGCACTGGGGCCCAGAGGTACAGAGGGGACTAGGACCCTACACACACACACACACTCATAAGGACATGCATATACACACACACACACACACACACTCATGAGGACATGGATATATACACACATGCACGCACACACTCAGAAGGACTTGCATATATGCACACACACATACACACACGCACAGTGCAAACGTAGTGATACACACAGTCTACCTGCTGTTATGTGTGGATAAGTAACGTTGAAAATTGAAGACATTCTGTTGTAAAATGATGCAAATGAGAAATACTCTGGAGAAATTCAACCTTTAGACTAACTCACACACACACACACACACACACACACAAATCGCTCTCTGTTTTTGCCCTCTCCCCTTTCTCTCTCTCTCTCTCTCTCTCTCTATCTCTCTCCCTCCCTCTCCCTCTCTCTCCCCTTCTCTTTCCCTCTCTCCTTCTCTCTCCCTCTCTCTCCCTCTCTCTCTCTCTCTCTCTCTCTCTCTCTCTCTCTCTCTCTCTCCCTCTCCCTCCATCTCCCTCTCTCTCCCTCTCCCTCTCCCTCTCTCTCTCCCTCTCTCTCTCTCTCTCTCTCATCATCACAAAGAGATGAGCTGACAGCCGCTAGTGAGCAAACGAGTGCTGTTGCTAGGATACGGGGTGGCAGCAGATAAGCAGCGATGCAGGCGGCTACTCGGCCCGAGCAACAGGCTGTTGCCGCTAGCGACCGCCCGGTGCCACCCAGCCTCCATGCAGACCGCACACTGGCCACTCTGACCTTTGCCCTATCGATATGAGCCCAGAGCTGCCGCCCCTGAAGTGGAGTGTGTGTGTGTGTGTGTGTGTGTGTGTGTGTGTGTGTGTGTGTGTGTGTGTGTGTGTGTGTGTGTGTGTGTGTGTGTGTGTGTGTGTGTGTGTGTGTGTGTGTGTGTGTGTGTGTGTGTGTGTGTGTGTGTGTGTGTGTGTGTGTAGCCCTCCTCCCAGGGATTTAGCATCTTACTCGAGGCACTGCAAGGTGAAAAACTACGGAAAAAGGTGTGTGTGTGTGTGTGAGCATTCAGGGCGAACGGTTTTCAATAAGTTGCTAAAAGGATGCTGTGTGCATGTGAGAGAGAGAGAGAGAGTGTGTGTGTGTGTGTGTGTGTGTGTGTGTGTGTGTGTGTGGGCGCAAAACTTTTAGCAGCTTGTGCTGGGGGCTTCACACTGGCATTGATTGTAACTGCTGAGACGCTCTCAGAAGCTCACCAAGCCTTTGATTACAATGAGCTGTGGGACTGGAGGAGAGGAGAGGGTGTGTGTGTGTGTGTGTGTGTGCAGATGGGCAGATCTATAAGCTCGCCACTGTCCTTTCTGCATGGTTGAATTAATCTACAAACACCACACATTCATGTACAAGCACCTCTAGACATTTGCCAGATCACAGAAACGTAGAAATATTTGAAGTGTTCTGGAGGACTGGTAGTATAAAGTATAAGCACATAAAAGCTTAAAATAGCACAGTATCCCACTATTCCATATCAGCAGTGAAAGGGAGCATGTTTACGAATGGTACTATTTTGACATCGGCATTTGCAATTGTTGAAAATCTCGTCTCGCAAATAAAATGCATAGTTTTAAGCCTGTATCTCTAATCTGTGTGTGTGTGTGTGTGTGTGTTTGTGTTTTGCTTGTTTGCCGAGAGGAAGAGTGTCTGCTGGAGACTGTGTTGCTATTGTCAACAGGTTAAAAGTGTGTGTGTGTGTGTGTGTGTGTGTGTGTGTGTGTGTGTGTGTGTGTGTGTGTGTGTGTGTGTGTGTGTGTGTGTGTGTGTGTGTGTGTGTGTGTGTGTGTGTGTGTGTGTGTGTGTGTGTGTGGTATTGTGGAGTTAGTTGTCCACTCTGACTGTGGCGAGGAAGAGAAGATTCTCACTGACATGAAGGTCATTAATCTCATCACACCTCTGTGTGTACGTGTGTGTGTGTGTGTGTGTGTGTGCGCGTGCGTGTACGTGTGTTGATGTGATGATGTTTGTCACCCTGTGCCTAGACTGAATGCATTCTCACGCTACAACCCCTCTTTTTTTCTCTCTCCCCCTCTCTCTTTCTCTTTGTCTCTGTCTCCATCTTCCCCTCTTTCTCTCATTTCGTCTGTCTTGATTAGTGTTTGACACCTCATGTGTGTGTGTGTGTGTTAGTACTGCAACAATGAGTGTGTGGCTCGTTCTGTGTGAAATAGTCACACTCATAAGAAAGCCGTGGAACTGAAGTTTCATGCCTGTAGAAT
>NC_084997.1:37299131-37301631 GCF_963854185.1 Sardina pilchardus | reverse complement strand
TTGGGAAATCTATCCAACGCTAACATCGTAACAGGCATAGACTTTGTGTTGACTTTGGTTACGCTGGATCAATGATTTAAATCACATCCATCAGGGATTCCCATGTTACCTCCCACTTCACCTAACCTTCACAAACTGACAATTGGCCGCACTGGCATTCAGGAACCAGTGTACAAACGGGCCACCTGTGCTGTACATGAAGGACACAGTGTGCAAACGGGCCTACCTGTGCTGTACACAAAAGAACACATTCTTCAATTCTTTATGTTTTCAGGCGTTGCTACTACGGTTTGCCACAGCCATGTTTGACTCCAAAACTCTCATTGCTGATTGGTCCTTCACCCTCTGTGTGTGAGGGAAACGTTAGTGTGCTGAAAGGGGCTGTGGCCCGGCTGTGGCCCGCCTACTGTTTAGCAGGGTTCCCCTCAAGGAGAAAGTGCTGGAGTCTTATTTTATGATCTTTTGATCTTTTTATATTTTATATTTTGAGGAACAGTGAGAGAAGGCGGTCTACTATAGCATCACTTCAGACGAATTGCATTGAACACAGTCACAGTTAATAGAAGAAAGAAAACGAATGGACATATAAACTATACAGCTTATTATAAAGTAATATCTGAAATGTCTAATAAACAATACAACTTATTATAAAGTAGGCTCATATCTGAAATGTCTGATAAACAATACAACTTACTATAAAGTAATATCTGAAATGTCTCTTACACGAGTAAATGTTAAATAATACAAATAACTTAAATGTCATTTAAAGGCCAAATGTGGATCACTAACAGACTTTTGCCCCCTCTTTCTCTCCTCCTCTCCTCTCTCTCTCCCCTCTCTCCTCCTCTTCCTCTTTCTTCCTCTCTCTCTCCCTCTCTCTCCCCCCTCTCTCTCCTCCTCCTCCTCTTTCTCTCCTCCTCTATTCTCCTCTTCCTCTTTCTCTCCTCCTCTTTCTCTTCTCCTCTCTTCTCCTCCTCTCCTCCTCTCCTCCTCTCTCTCTCCCCTTTCTCCTCCTCTCTCTCTCTCCTCCTCTCTCCTCCTCCTCCTCTCTCTCCTCCTCTCCTCCTCTCTCTCCTCCTTCTCTCTCCTCCTCTCTCCTCTCTCTCCTCTCTCTCCTCCCCTCTCTCCCCTCTCTCCTCCTCCTCTCCTCTCTCTCCTCCTCTCTCTCCTCCTCTCTCTCCTCTCCTCCTCTCTCTCTCCCCTCTCTCTCTCTCCTCTCCTCTCTCTCTCCTCTCTCTCTCCTCTCTCTCTCTCTCTCCTCTCTCTCTCCTCTCTCTCCTCCTCTCTCCCCTCTCTCCTCCTCTCTCCTCCTCTCTCTCCTCTCTCTCCTCTTCCTCTCCTCCTCTCTTCTCCCCTCTCTCCTCTCTCCTCTCTTCTCCTCTCCTCTCTCTCCTCCCCCTCCTCCCCCTCTCTCCTCCTCTCCTCCTTCCTCTCTCTCTCCTCTCTCCTCTCTCTCCTCCTCCTCCTCCTCTTTTCTCTCCTCTCTCTCCTACTCTCCTCCTCTCTCTCTCCTCCTCTCCTCCCCTCTCTCCTCCTCTTCCTCTTTCTCTCCTCCTCTCCTCTCTCTCTCCTCCTCTCTCTCCTCCTCTCCTCTCTCTCCTCCTCTCTCTCTCTCCTCCCTCTCTCTCCTCCTCCTCCTCCTGTCCCAGTCGTGAGCGTGCAGCAGCGCTGGAGAAGGGGTCCCATAAGGAGGGCGTGGGCGTCTCCGCGCGGGTCCCAGTACGCCGACCTGTACACGCAGCAGGTGGAGATCAGCCTGGAGCAGCCGGACGAGGCCCAGACGCGGGCCGCAGCCGCCGCGGAGGCCAAGGCACCGCGCCAGAGACCCGTCTGGCTCACCGAGAGCACCGTGCAGGGGGCCTACAGCGAGCAGGACACACACCTCAGCACAGGTACACACACACACACACACACACACACACACACACACGAGAGCACCGTGCAGGGGGCCTACAGCGAGCAGGACACACACCTCAGCACAGGTACACACACACACACACACACGCACACACACCAGTGATGCGCGGGTACGTGTCTGAACGACCCACCCCGCCCCGCCGTTTACAACTAACCCGACCGCAACTCGGACTGCAAAAAATAATTATTGAAATACTGGACCCGACCCGCTTCCCGACCCGCTTATTGTAAAAAGTAGTCTAACTTAGTCGTAGCGTCATTGAGCTACGCAAAATTGGTATCTCATATGCATGTAAAACAATAATATATATATTGCCTAATTATATATAGCCTATAATTGCTCAGAATTTGGGAAACATGCATTTAGTCTACCTTTTTTTATTCCGTGTCAGCATTCATCCAAAATGTGTCTATTTGACTCAACATTGAACATAATTAGCCTAAGGATTTTCCTATACAAATTCTGTTTCAGCCGTTTCTCACATGCCTTGAAGCTCTCCCAAGCATGAAATGCACGCATGGAATATTATTAAGAACCTTTTTATTGACGTCTTCATCAATGGACCAAAACAAAAACCAAAAC
>NC_084997.1:37281631-37286631 GCF_963854185.1 Sardina pilchardus | reverse complement strand
CATGTCTTATTGCTGTGTGTGTGTGTGTGTGTGGGGCGGGGAATAGATTTATGTATGTGTGTGTACGTGCGTGCACATGCCAGTTCCTTATGTGTTTGTGTGTGTGTGTGGGAGTAGATTTATGTATGTGTGTGTACATGCGTGCACATGCCAGTTCCTTTGTGTGTGTGTGTGTGTGTGCGCATGCCTATGGTATGATGATTCACCCAGTGAGGAGACCTCATGTCAGCATGTGTCACAATATGACAGACTAACCATTACTGATGTATAGTTCACTAAAGGATTCCAACGCACACTCACACACTCCATTACTTACACACACACATGGGAAACCCAGAGTTGAAACTGAGAGGTAAATCGAATTCTTGTGATGTAGCAGAGTTGAGTTTATATGGGTGCTGGTATCAGAGGGGATGTAAAAGGGTTGCGTTTATAAGGGTGCTGGTATCAGCAACAGGGTTGCGTTTATAAGGGTGCTGGTATCAGCAACAGGGTTGAGTTTATAAGGGTGCTGGTATCAGCAACAGGGTTGAGTTATTAGGGTGCTGGTATCAGAGGGGGTGTAACAGGGTTGAGTTTATAAGGGTGCTGGTATCAGAGGGGGTGTAACAGGGTTGAGTTTATCAGGGTGCTGGTATCAGAGGGGGTGTAACAGGGTTGAGTTTATAAGGGTGCTGGTATCAGAGGGGGTGTAACAGGGTTGAGTTTATCAGGATGCTGGTATCAGCAACAGGGTTGAGTTATTAGGGTGCTGGTATCAGAGGGGGTGTAACAGGGTTGAGTTTATAAGGGTGCTGGTATCAGAGGGGGTGTAACAGGGTTGAGTTTATTAGGGTGCTGGTATCAGCAACAGGGTTGAGTTTATAAGGGTGCTGGTATCAGTAACAGGGTTGAGTTTATAAGGGTGCTGGTATCAGTAACAGGGTTGAGTTATTAGGGTGCTGGTATCAGAGGGGGTGTAACAGGGTTGAGTTTATAAGGGTGCTGGTATCAGAGGGGGTGTAACAGGGTTGAGTTTATCAGGGTGCTGGTATCAGCAACAGGGTTGAGTTTATCAGGGTGCTGGTATCAGCAACAGGGTTGAGTTTATAAGGGTGCTGGTATCAGTAACAGTGTTGAGTTTATAAGGGTGCTGGTATCAGCAACAGGGTTGAGTTTATAAGGGTGCTGGTATCAGCAACAGGGTTGAGTTATTAGGGTGCTGGTATCAGAGGGGGTGTAACAGGGTTGAGTTTATAAGGGTGCTGGTATCAGAGGGGATGCAACAGGGTTGAGTTATTAGGGTGCTGGTATCAGCAACAGGGTTGAGTTTATAAGGGTGCTGGTATCAGTAACAGGGTTGAGTTATTAGGGTGCTGGTATCAGAGGGGGTGTAACAGGGTTGAGTTTATCAGGGTGCTGGTATCAGCAACAGGGTTGAGTTTATCAGGGTGCTGGTATCAGCAACAGGGTTGAGTTTATAAGGGTGCTGGTATCAGTAACAGTGTTGAGTTTATAAGGGTGCTGGTATCAGCAACAGGGTTGAGTTTATAAGGGTGCTGGTATCAGCAACAGGGTTGAGTTATTAGGGTGCTGGTATCAGAGGGGGTGTAACAGGGTTGAGTTTATAAGGGTGATGGTATCAGCAACAGGGTTGAGTTTATAAGGGTGCTGGTATCAGCAACAGGGTTGAGTTTATAAGGGTGCTGGTATCAGTAACAGGGTTGAGTTTATAAGGGTGCTGGTATCAGAGGAGATGTAACAGGGTTGAGTTGATAAGGGTGATGGTATCAGTAACAGGGTTGAGTTGATAAGGGTGCTGGTATCAGCAACAGGGTTGAGTTGATAAGGGTGCTGGTATCAGCAACAGGGTTGAGTTTATAAGGGTGCTGGTATCAGTAACAGTGTTGAGTTTATAAAGGTGCTGGTATCAGAGGGGGTGTAACAGGGTTGAGTTTATAAGGGTGATGGTATCAGTAACAGGGTTGAGTTTATAAGGGTGATGGTATCAGTAACAGGGTTGAGTTTATAAGGGTGCTGGTATCAGTAACAGGGTTGAGTTATTATGGTGGTGGTATCAGCAACAGGCTTGAGTTATTAGGGTGCTGGTATCAGAGGGGATGCAACAGGGTTCAGTTTATAAGGGTGCTGGTATCAGTAACAGGGTTGAGTTATTAGGGTGCTGGTATCAGCAACAGGGTTGAGTTTATAAGGGTGATGGTATCAGCAACAGGGTTGAGTTTATAAGGGTGCTGGTATCAGCAACAGGGTTGAGTTTATAAGGGTGATGGTATCAGCAACAGGGTTGAGTTCATAAGGGTGCTGGTATCAGCAACAGGGTTGAGTTTATAAGGGTGCTGGTATCAGCAACAGGGTTGAGTTATTAGGGTGCTGGTATCAGAGGGGGTGTAACAGGGTTGAGTTTATAAGGGTGCTGGTATCAGAGGGGATGCAACAGGGTTGAGTTATTAGGGTGCTGGTATCAGCAACAGGGTTGAGTTTATAAGGGTGATGGTATCAGCAACAGGGTTGAGTTGATAAGGGTGCTGGTATCATTAGCAGGGTTGAGTTTATAAGGGTGCTGGTATCAGCAACAGGGTTGAGTTTATAAGGGTGCTGGTATCAGTAACAGTGTTGAGTTTATAAAGGTGCTGGTATCAGAGGGGGTGTAACAGGGTTGAGTTTATAAGGGTGCTGGTATCAGAGGGGGTGTAACAGGGTTGAGTTTATAAGGGTGCTGGTATCAGCAACAGGGTTGAGTTGATAAGGGTGATGGTATCAGCAACAGGGTTGAGTTTATAAGGGTGATGGTATCAGTAACAGTGTTGAGTTTATAAGGGTGCTGGTATCAGAGGGGATTTAACAGGGTTGAGTTTATAAGGGTGATGGTATCAGTAACAGGGTTGAGTTTATAAGGGTTCTGGTATCAGTAACAGGGTTGAGTTTATAAGGGTGCTGGTATCAGCAACAGTGTTGAGTTATTATGGTGGTGGTATCAGCAACAGGGTTGAGTTATTAGGGTGGTGGTATCAGCAACAGGGTTGAGTTATTAGGGTGCTGGTATCAGAGGGGATGCAACAGGGTTGAGTTTATAAGGGTGATGGTATCAGTAACAGGATTGGGTTTATAAGGGTGCTGGTATCAGCAACATGGTTGAGTTATTAGGGTGCTAGTATCAGTAACAGGGTTGAGTTTATTAGGGTGCTGGTATCAGTAACAGGGTTGAGTTTATAAGGGTGCTGGTACCAGAGGGCAACATCAGGAGAGATGATGACCTGCTAAGACTGGACCTACTGGGCCCAGCTGCCACATGGTGCAGTTCTGGGTCAACCCAGAGACACTGCAGAGGACCTCCTTCTCTGGGGTCAACCCAGAGACACAGCAGTGGACCTCCTCCTGTGGGGTCAACCCAGAGACGCTGCAGAGGACCTCCTTCTCTGGGGTCAACCCAGAGACGCTGCAGAGGACCTCCTTCTCTGGGGTCAACCCAGAGACACTGCAGTGGACCTCCTCCTGTGGGGTCAACCCAGAGACACTGCAGTGGACCTCCTCTGGGGTCAACCCAGAGACACAGCAGTGGACCTCCTCCTCTAGGGTCAACCCAGACACTGCAGTGTTAGAGGCAGCAGTGCAGAGGATCCCTCAGCAGTGCAGTGCGCTCTAAGGGTGGAGGAGACTCTGAGGGTGGAGGACCGGGAGGAGCTGTCACTCACATGTGGAGGAGATGGTCAAGGCCCACCTCTTGGTCATGGATTGGTTGAGGATATGACGGACAGGTTGTGTCTGCCACTGGGGAGCGTGCTCTTCTACGAAAGGGGCGGGGTTGTCTCCTACAATGCAAACAGACTTCTCAGAGGTTACAGTATTAGCTTAGTAAACACACTTAAACACACTCACACTCACACACACACACACACACACACACACACACTAATCTCTCTGAGTGTGTGTGTGTGTGTGTGTGTGTGTGTGTGTGTGTGTGTGTAATTAGTTCCTGCTGTGTGTACAGGGGTATGTGAAAAGTGAATCTGTGCATGCATGAGTACATGATTCTTTAAGTGGCTACTCTCAGACAAGCTCTTTGTGTGTGTGTGTGTGTGTGTGTGTGTGTGTGTGTGTGTGTGTGTGTGTGTGTGTGTGTGTGTGTGTGAGTGAAGGTTTGAAGGGGATGGTCCCTGTATTGATATTGACACTGTGCATGTGTGTGCATATGTCTGGGGGATAAAGTCTGTGAGTACACTCTGACAGTGTGTGTGTGTGTGTGTGTGTGTGTGTATGTGTGTGTGTGTGTGTGTGTGTTCACAGGAAATGAGGAGTCCTCCCACTATGACACACACTCCACGGCATGCATCCCTAAGGACGCGGTGACATCAGCAGTGCCTTCTCAAGGAGACCCCTGGGAAATAATTTGGCCAATCATGTTTACCGCATGACCATGTCCTGGCACTTGAGAAATATCTGTGTGCACTCTGAGCAGCAGTAATGTAGTTTGGTGAGAAATGAGTGAGCAAGCTGCGTCATATGGCGTACCAAACCACACACACACACACACACACACACACACACACACACACACACACACACACACAGACACAGACACACACACACACACACACACACACACACACACACACACACACACACACACACACACACACCACCCAGTGCCTCACTTTGCTAGAGTAATGAGGGTGGTGTAGAATTAGTGAGCTGAGCGAGCTACATCATAAGGCACATATGAGACCTCACCAACCCCACCCAGTGTCCTGCTGGCATGTCTAGATGCTTGGTGGAACTGGTGAGATGTATTTACAACAGCAAGGGAACATACATGTTGCGTTTGTTACTATTTTATCACAGAGATGCATGGAGACACAGCTTGCATGTAACTAATAACCTCATCTAATGAGAGCCGAGCCGAAGCAGCGAACCAATCAACATACAGTAGGATCCCACTGAGTAGAGCAGGCAAAACCAATCATCATACAGTAGGATCCCACTGAGTAGAGCAGGCATAACCA
>NC_084997.1:37261631-37264131 GCF_963854185.1 Sardina pilchardus | reverse complement strand
GCGCGAGAAGGCGGGGCTCGTGCGCTCGTTACTCGTTCAATACCGTGGACAGCGACTCGCGCTTGACTGCAGGAGATCCAGAGAGCGCGAGACGAGGGCTGTCAACCGAAAGACCGGAGATCTCCACTGACTGAAGACTGCACCCGCGCAAGCCTGTCTTGACCCGTGGGCATTTTCATCAGTCAACGGCTCCTTTTTTTGTTAAACTGGTGAGGAAGTCTCGTGCTCCTAGTTTGAAGGTGCTATCTTTGCTTCGCAACACATCGATTCTCTGGTTCCTGACTGATTTCCAACAGCTCGTGTGGCGCTAACTGTAGTAACAGGCGGCAGCTACACTAATCAGTCGCTGGCACCTGTGTGAGACGGTGTGGACGAATGATGTTTTAACTTGGATGCGATTGTGAGAACCGGAAAAGGGATGAAGTTGGTGAGTTTCCATTCTGGTCGGGGCTTCCATGCCTAGTAGACCTCCTCTCCACCTTCCCCACTTCTCCGCGTTATCCGGTTATCAGCTCTTTTTGTTTCTCACTCTTTCTCTTCTACCGGGCAGTTCGCTCCTCTGCAGCTCGCGCCGCGGGTCCTGCCGCAGGATGGCTGAATTTCACTGAAGAAATAAACAAGACGAGGGCGTGAGGGCGAGCCAGCCGTAGCTACCAGAGTCGCAGCCTTTTAAATACAGGGGGGCGTCCTCCCGACCGACCGAGCGGTCTGACTCTCCGCGCGACCTATGCGCCTTTAACCGCTGTGACTGCTGCTCGCCGTTTACACAAACACACGCGATTCAGAAACGCCCGTTCGGAGCACACGGAGAGCACCATGAAGAAGTTTCGGAAGGTGTTGGACGGTTTGACCACCTCCTCTCCTGCGAGTACTGGCGGATCGCCCTCGTGCGGCAGCGCCGCTGGGACCCCCACTGCAGCACCGACCCCGCGTGAGATAGACATCCCGGAGACGCTCATGTCAGAAAACTTCCAGATTTGTAAGGTGAGTGGCGGGAAAACACACCGACACCTACCCCATTCTAATGGCGGGTTTGGGACAGCAAGCTGTTGGTTCTACTTATGGACTGTGTACATGGCGCTCTCTCTCTCTCTCTCTCTCTCTCTCTCTCTCTCTCTCTCTCTCTCTCTCTCTCTCTCTC
The DNA here is from genome assembly GCF_963854185.1 of Sardina pilchardus. Taxonomy (NCBI): domain Eukaryota; kingdom Metazoa; phylum Chordata; class Actinopteri; order Clupeiformes; family Clupeidae; genus Sardina; species Sardina pilchardus. The sequence goes on along the minus strand of NC_084997.1, from coordinate 37,262,990 downwards.
TCTCTCTCTCTCTCTCTCTCTCTCTCTGTGTGTGTGTGTGTGTGTGTGTGTGTGTGTGTGTGTGTGTGTGTGTGTGTGTGTGGTCGTGGTGGCTGATGGTGTGTCTAGTTAGTGGACACAGAAAAGTTTACACTGACACGCCAACGCGTGCGCAAGCGAGTCACTAGCGCGTGCAGTCATGTCTGAATGGATGTTGCTCCTTATCCCCCCCACGCGCGCGCACACACACACACACACACACACACACACACACACACACACAGAGAGAGAGAGATACAGACAGATAGAACTTCTTGACATAAGAAACACCTTTGCACCAGCACTCCGTTGAAATGATGCAGGGCGTCCTTGACTCCTCTGTTCAGAATAAAAAAAGCTTTTGTTTTTCTTAAGAGAGCAGCACACACACACACACACACACACACACACACACACACACACACACACACACACACACACATACACACACACACACACACACACACACAGCACACGGCGGTTCCAGGGAAGCAGCCTCTAGCGCTGCGTCCTCCCAGGCTGCCGGCCCATTGCGGGCCAGCACATCACAGCACAACACAACACAGCACAGCACAGCACAGCACAGCACAGCACAGCACAGCACAGCACAGCACAGCGCTCAGCCCTGTTTTCAGTTACAGCCACTGGCTCTCCTCCCTCAGTGAGGCCGCAAAATATCGGGCAGCATACCGTGACAGCGAGAGCCGGACCGGGCCGCGGGTTGTTGCAGGGACCGCGTGCCAATCGCAGACAACGGGGAGAGAGAGAGAGGGAAAGAGAGAGAGGGAAAGAGAAGGGGAGAAAGGGGAAAGGATGACATAACCGCAGCTTCTTCGCTCCTTACATAAAAAGTGAGCGGCCGGATAGGGTGCTAGCTGATGCGATTTTCGTGGCGCTATTTTTAGCTCTTCCCGCGCCCACTGCGCGTGGCTGAGGTCTGTGGAGCTGACTGCAGCGTTTCTGCTTCGGCTTCCCTCGGCTCGGTTCGGCTTGGCTCGGCTCGGCTCTGCACAGAGGAAGGTTTGAGTCTTACGTGAATAATTTATTGCCAGAGGGACGAGGCCCGTCGATAGTAGCCTACTGAGGCAGAGAGAGGGAGAGAAAGAGAACAGGCGCGTGCTCCAGCCGGGAGAATGCTGCAGCTCGCAGAAAGTGCTGGAATGGCACGGGCGAGCTGGACTCGATTTGCGATTTCATTTCCTCCCATTCAAACCAGTAATCTACAAAATATAGCTCGTTGTTTTCGGCATCTTTCTGTTCTACAATCTTGATGTGAACAGTTTCTTGTTTCGTCAACTTTGTACAGCGGCTCGACAAGAGGCTGGTGGCGCGAGCTGCCTA
>NC_084997.1:37206631-37209131 GCF_963854185.1 Sardina pilchardus | reverse complement strand
AACAGAAGAATGGGCAGAATGAAATGAGTGATAGATGGATGGAGAGAGTGAGCGATGAAAAGAGGAGTGGAGAGGGCGAGAGTGGAGCGGTGGATAGAGAGAGATAGAGAGAGGAGTGGAGAAGAAGAGTGTGATGGATAGAAAGGAAAGTGGGAGTAAAAAAAATAGAGAAAAGGGAGGGAAAAGTGGGGAATAGAGAGACATGGAGAAAGAGGGATGAAGATGGATGGAGAGAAAGGGAAGGGGAGAGTGAGAGATAGAGAGAGTGGGATGAAGTGGGATAGAGACAGGGAGTCGAAGGAAGGGTAGAGAGAGGAGAGAGGGATAAACCGAGGGGGAGAGAGGAATAAAGAGAGGGATAGAGAGGGGGAGAGATGGAGAGAGGGATAGAGAGAGGAGGAGAGAGGAGGAGAGGCGTGTCTCTCATGTCTTATTAGGTTGTGTGCGTTTGTCTCCCGTGGCGACGTGTTCCGCCAAATCACAGAGCCCTAAAAATACCGACTCCGCCCCCCGGGACTACTGGCACCTGAGTGACAAGAGCGCCACACACACACACACACACACACACACACACACACACACATACACATGCACACACACGCACACACGCACGCACGCACGCACGCATGCATGCACACACACACACACACACACAAAACACACACACGCACACACACACATACTCTCACTCAAAAACACACACACACACACACACACACACACACACACACACACACTCACTCTAATTGTGTTGGTCTGGGTTAGCCAATGCTTGCCCTGCTGCAGTGAAGGACACTGTAATTGGTCATTGCCATGCTGCTGATGCCCTGCTGATGCCCTGTGCCAGCCGGCTGCAGATGTGCCCCATGCCCACCAGCTACAGCTCCAATTACCCCTCTTACCCCACACCTCCTCTTACCCCACACCTCCTCTTACCCCTCTTACCCCACACCTCCTCTTACCCCACACCTCCTCTAACCTCCTCTTACCCCACACCTCCTCTGCAGATGTGCCCCATGCCCACCAGCTACAGCTCCAATTACCCCTCTTACCCCACACCTCCTCTTACCCCTCTTACCCCCACACCTCCTCTTACCCCACACCTCCTCTGCAGATGTGCCCCATGCCCGCCAGCTAGAGCTCCAATTACCCCTCTTACCCCACACCTCCTCTAACCTCCTCTAACCCCACACCTCCTCTTACCCCACACCTCCTCTAACCTCCTCTTACCCCACACCTCCCCTTACCCCCACACCTCCTCTTACCCCACACCTCCTCTTACCCCCACACCTCCTCTTACCTCCTCTTACCCCCACACCTCCCCTTACTCCTACACCTCCTCTTACCCCCACACCTCCCCTTACCCCCACACCTCCTCTTACCCCCACACCTCCTCTTACCCCACACCTCCTCTTAGCCCCACACCTCCTCCACCTCCTCTCACCCCCACACTTCCTCTTACCCTACACCTCCTCTTACCCCCACACCTCCTACACCTCCTCTTACCCCCACACCTCCTCTTACTCCTACACCTCCTCTTACCCTCACACCTCCTCTAACCTCCTCTTACCTCCTCTTACCCCCACACCTCCTCTTTTGAAACTTTGAAACGGAAACTTATATCCAGCTGCGGAGGATTCATGCTGCCGCTAGAAAGGCACTTGAGAGTGTCCTGATTGGCTCATCCCTGTAGCCAGATGGAAGGGGGAGGGGCTCATGGCACAGCATCAGTAGGCTGGGGGTCTGCCTTGACCTTGCCACCGACCTTGAGCCTGTAGCGAGTGCAATGCGCTGCAGGAATGCAATCACAGGGCTGCTATTGATGGAGATGGCACGGCTGCGTGGGTAATCAGGAGGATATGCTCCTAGTAGAACTCACACAGCACACCACAGCACACAGCTCATCATCTGGGCTCACTCACACAACACAACTCTGATTATCAAGGAAGGGCCACATCAGGGCTACATCAGGGCATATCAGGGCCACGTCAGGGCTACACCAGGGTCACATCAGGGCCATATCAGATCCACATCAGGGCATATCAGGGCCATATCAGAGCCATATCAGAGCCATATCAGAACCACATCAAGGCCATATCATGGCCAAATCAGGGCCACATCAGGGCATATCAGGGCCATATCAGAGCCATATCAGAACCACATCAGGGCCATGACTGCTACACCTTGCTGGTGCAGACTATTTCAGTGCCAAGCGTGCGCTGTTTCTGGTGCAGACACGAGAGCTGTGTTGTACTGGATCACTCTCTGTGCTGCTGACTAGTTGCCTGCTGCACACACACACACACACACACACACACACACACACACACACACACACACACACACACACACACACACACACACACACAGCATGTAGTTTTAATTAAGATGGAAGCTGTGGTAATTGTAGAACTGCGTAGTGGAATGCTGTTTTTTACATGGCACTGTAATTAAGTAAAATATAATTATGGTGCGATGCGAGAAATTGAAAACCATCGCT
>NC_084997.1:37174554-37179554 GCF_963854185.1 Sardina pilchardus | reverse complement strand
AGTAATAACCAGACCGAGGTAGGTATACTGCATCGTGTGCTCTAGGGCGGTGCCACCTAGAGTGAAAGTGTGTCTGTGTTCCTGACATCTGGGTTTCTTTTGAAAAATCATGATTTTTGTTTTTGTAGGGTTTACTGACAGGGCCCAGGTCTGGCAGTATTTTGCCAGCAGGTCTAGGTGTTCTTGTAGGCCCTGTTCAGAAGGGGATAGGAGGACCAGATCATCTGCAAAGAGCAGAAATTTGACTTCTGTATTCTGGAGGGTGAGTCCAGAGCCTGCAGACTGTTCCAACTGCACCGCTAACTCATTGATGTAGATGTTGAACAGAGTTGGACTCAGGCTGCAGCCCTGTCTCACTCCTCGTTTCTGTGTGAAGACTTCTGTTTGTTTTTTGCCAATTTTTACACTGCATTTATTGTTTGAATACATTGATTTGATCACATCATATACTTTACCCCCTACACCAGTTTCTAGCAGTTTGTAGTATAATCCGTCATGCCAAATAGAGTCAAATGCTTTTTTAAAGTCGACAAAACATGCAAATATTTTTCCATTTTTCTTATCTTTTACGTGTTTGTTGATTAGGGTGTGTAGGGTGTAAATGTGATCCGTAGTGCGATGATTTGGAAGAAAGCCAATTTGTTTTTTACACAGGGTATTGTGCTTGTTAAGGAAGGTTTGGATTCTTTCATTCAATATGCTGCTAAATACCTTCCCCAGATTACTGTTCACACAGATACCTCTGTAATTATTAGGATCCAATTTGTCTCCACTTTTATGAATTGGTGTGATAATGCCTTGATTCCAGATGTCAGGAAAAGAGCCAGAACTTAGAACAAGATTGAATAATTTGAGCATTGCATTCTGCATCTCAGGTGTGCTCTGCCTAAGCATCTCACTCCTGATGCTATCCTGTCCACAGGATTTATTGGGCTTTAAGGATCTAATTTTTTGTGATAATTCTTCACTGGAAATGGGGAAGTCCAGTGGACTTTGATTATCTTTAAATACTAATTCGAAAGTTTGTAATTTTTCTTTAATCTGATTTTGATTTGTTTCTGTTAGTTGTATTTCACTGTAAAGGTTTTGAAAATGCTCAATCCAAGTGTTACCATTTTGAATGGGTACTTCTTTTGCTTCTTTAGTGCTCAAATTATTCCACATATGCCAAAACTGATTTTTGTTGATGGAGTCTTCAATCTCATAGATAAGTTTGTTGGTGTAGTGCTGTTTTTTTCTTTTGATGGTTTGTTTGTAACTTTTTTGGGTCAGACAATATTGTTGTCTTAAAACTGTGTCTTGGGGGTGGCGGTGTTTTAGGTTTGATAGTTGTCTTAATTCCTTCCTTATATTTTTGCATTCTGTGTCAAACCATTTATCACATTTTGGCTTTTTGGCTTTTGCTCTCTGGCTTTTTGTTAGCCCAGCCTTTTTTGCAGCAGTGTGGAAAATAAGGTTCAGCTCTTGAACGGCCATGTTGACACTTTTTGTATCATTACAGAAGGGTTTGTTAGTAAAGTTAGTTATTTTGTTAGTCAAATTTGGTGAATTTAAGGCTTGTATGAATTTTTCTGAACTGTCTGTCGCCCATCTGTACATTGGATTGAGATTGTACAACTTACTGGGCTCCTTATGTGATTTAGTAAAATTGTTAGTCATTTTCAGGAATATATTTATTTGGTTATGGTCGGAAAATGGAGTTTGCTGCCTGACAGTGAATGCACTGAAGTGAGAGGGGTCCATGTCAGTGATTGCATAATCTACTACACTGCTACCCAGGGCTGAAGAATACGTGAACCTCCCCAAAGAGTCCCCTCTAATCCTGCCATTAAGAATGTACAGGCCTAAGGCTTGACAGAGGTGCACTAACTCTTTACCACTGTTGTTTACCACACAGTCTAGGTTGCACCGTGTTGTGGTCGTTGGTGAAAGGTGCAATGGTAACTGGCCAAACACATGTGCACTACCCTCAGGGTCAATAAAGTCGGGCTCAATGCCTGTCCGTGCATTAAAGTCTCCACACAGTATCACTTTGCCCTGTGCTTGGAAATAAACTACTTCTGTGTAGAGCTTATTGAAGTAATCTTCTTCATAGTAGTCTGAGTCAGCTGGCGGAATGTATGCTGCACAGAGGTAAGTTGTGAATTCAGCAATGCCTATGGTATTGCGTAATTTCAGCCATAAGTGGTATTTCTCTATTTTGACAATTGATATGTGTTTAGCCAATTCATTTTTGCACCACACCAAGATACCACCTGAATCTCTTCCACGACGTGTTTTTGTTGATTTTACTGAGGGCACTACAAACTCAAAATAATCTACTGGACACATAGAGATAACATTTTCACGACGCCAAGTTTCAGTAAGAATTAATATATCACATTTTGTAACACAATCCAAAAACTCAGGGTTCGTAGTCTTCAGACCAAAGGCTGAGGAATACAGACCCTGGATGTTCCAACAGCTAATACAAAAAGAAGGCATGAGTATGGTAACGAAGAACAATTAACCATTTTGTGAGACAAGTAATCCAAAAAAAGTTTGATAGCTTTTCACAATACTGTAACATGACATTGTTTGAAAGTGTGTGTGTGTGTGTGTGCGTGTGTGCGTGTGTGCGTGTGTGCGTGTGTGTGCATGCGTGTGCGTGTGCGTGTGCGTGTGCGTGTGCGTGTGTGTGTGTGTGTGCGTGTGTGTGCGTGTATGCGCGCACAATTGTTTTTTTTTTTTTTGTATATGTTCAACTCACAGTTGGAGAAGGCCTGCGCATAGCTTGTGGAGCATGTGTTTTATCTCATCTAGTTCAGAGGGTTGATGGGATGCAGGAGGTGGTTGGGCTAGAGCTTTGGCATAGCTCTGCTGTTGCTGTAGTGGCTGGGTGGTATTGGGCTGGGATGTCATCCTGTGATGAGCTGGTGAGTACGATTTTTGTGTAGAGGGTCCTCTAGAGAAGGAGTTGTAGCCATGCGGATTAGGTGGGGGAGAGTGATAGGTGATGTAGGGCGGGGAGTTGGTATGGTTCCGTCCTAGGGCCACATCTTTGAGGGTCCTGGCGAAGATTCTGACTCCATTCTTGTGGAGGTGAAGTCCGTCATACAACTCACGTGGGCCGATGGAGGGGTGGTGGGCAACGTGGACGTTCGGGAGGGTAGAGCAGTTTCTGGTTAGTTCTGCATTGATGCTATGGATGAGGTGCGGAGGTGTGTCTGTGCGGGGGAGGAGAGTAGATATTATGATGCGGGACTCTGGGAACTCTCGACTTGCTTTCTCCGCCACCTTCGTCATTGCCTCTGCAGTCCCATGGCGTAGGGAGTGGAGGTCATTTGTCCCAGTGTGGACGATGATACAGCTTGGTCTGCCAAGGGTGTCTTGACTGAGGAGACGGAGGGCCTGGTTGGAGTTGCTGCAGCGTTTGGTTGCTACACGTTGACCAGGAAACAGTCTTTCGGGATCAAGGAACTTCCCATTAGAGTCCATAAGAAGCATTACCTGAGGATCTGGTGTTGTAGTGTTCTGTGCAGGCAGTGTTTCCTTGGGCGTGGGGCAGCGGAGGGGGGGTTCAGTCTGTGGTTGTGTGTCAGCAGTGTGTGCTGTTGGTTTATCTGCCTGTGGTTGTGGATGTACGTGTTGGTTTGAGGTGCTGGGTGAGGCAGGTAGGCCTACATCAGTGTATGTCTGTGTGCTTGTGGCTCTGTGTGTGTCAGGTGTTGGGCTCTGTTTTACCTCCAGTTGCTCTCTTATCTGTGTTACCTCTCTAAAGAGGGCTCTCTCCCTGTTGCTGGCATCTTCTTTCACCTTGGCTAGCTGGGCCCTGAGGTTTTTGTTTTCCTCTTGAATGGTCTGTAGGTTGCGTCTGAGTTCAGAGCTGGTGATCTGGCTTTCAGTCTTCAGCTGCTGCAGCTCCTCCTTAAGTAGCCTGATGGAGTCGTGTGGGGAGTCATCTAGCCTGGCCTGCATGAGCTCTTTAAATTCTATAAAGTCCATCTCAAGCAAGGCCAGGCTTTCTCTCAGGTGAACTGAACTGAGGGGTGGCTGTGGAGAAGTGGCCAAGACAGGGGTTGCATCCTCTTTCTGTTCTCCAAATTCTTGAAGGACTGATGGCCGTTCTTTATGTACCTTTGCCTTCAGTTTAGGGAAAACTTCCTCAAAGGAGTTCAGACATGTTTCACTTCCCTGGATTAAAATTGTGCCTTTAATATAATAGGTGATCGTCAACTCAGGGTTGTCTGTATCGAGATGTTCATCCTCGCAGATGATTAGCCTGCCTCCACCTCCTATGCCACTCTTGCTTATATGGTCATAATATTGGCAGAGAACAGATTTCCACTCGGATGGATAGTCAGTGTGGAATATTAGATTACATTTAAGTCTCTTTCCCTTATGTATGGTAAAGTCTGTAAAAAGGACCTCTGGATTATTTTTAAGTACAAGCTCTTTGTGTTTTTTCTTTGCCTTAGAGTTTTTGCAGTTACTGGGAAACTCCACTTCCCTGCATTCTGCTGCCTGCCTGGTTGCCATGGTGATAGAATGTTTACCACTCTAACTGTCACTCTACTCGGTAGTAACTAGCCTACTGTGTTAACTGTCAGTTAGCTAGGCTAGCCTGCCAATCTTAAACAGATAAACTAGAAGGTTGTACTAGGTGTAAATAGTGCTGGTTCTTTCAGAAAAATTCCTAGTTTAATGTCCTTGGCCTGTGGTCAGGCTTACCTTATGTTACAATCCAGGTTGTGGTTCTTTTAGGTGTATTTTGATCCTGTTTGTGGCAGACAGTTGCAAGTAATCTTCAGTTGGTATCAGCTTTTCCTCAGATTCTGCTCAGTTTAACTTCAGATTCTCCCTTTTGTGTCCTCTTTTGTTGAAATCCAGATAAAAGTCCAAGAAATTAATCACAGGTTGTTTCTTGATGCTTCTATTTCATAGCAACATCTGTTTTTTTCGATTTTGTCTCACTATTAGGTTAATTTATCCTTTTTTATCAAGAGCTCATGTTGATTCTG
>NC_084997.1:37152054-37162054 GCF_963854185.1 Sardina pilchardus | reverse complement strand
TTGTAAATCTGATCATGTCTTATCTTTCTGTGTGTATTTCAGTTGTACTGTTTGTTGGGCAAAGACATGTACAGCCATGGTTGATGCTGTGTGTGTGTGTGTGTGTGTGTGTGTGTGTGTGTGTGTGTGTGTGTGTGTGTGTGTGTGTGTGTGTGTGTGTGTGTGTGTGTGTGTGTGTGTGTGTGTGTGTGTGTGTGTGTGTGTGTGTGTGTGTGTGTGTGTGTGTGTGTGTGTGTGTGCGTTTGTGTGTGTGCGTTTGTGTGTGTGCGCATGTGCTTTGTGTGTGGAGTCTGACTTTGTTAGAAGGTGGTGAGGTGTTGCTTGCCTGCAGGTGTGGAGTAAAACATACATACCCCTGCCCCTAACACACACACACACACACACACACACACACACACATACACACACCCCTCCTCACCTGTCCTCACCTGTCAGTCTGAAAACAGTGCAGCACCTTACCCACTGGCCTTCACACCCAGCCCAGCTGCTGCGACATCACTTCCTTAGCAACCACACAGCAACCATAATCAGAGCGCCAGTGTTCCATGCACAAAGATTCAACACAAACCACTCAGAGGACCAGAGTCCTTTTCTTGTGGCCTAAACACGGCCTTTTTGATCTCACTGTAAGGAGGAACACTACTGTTGTGGCGTTAGTAAACACAGCCTTTTTTAATCTCACTGTAAGGAAAAACACTACTGTTGTGGCGTTAGTAAACACGGCCTTTTTTACTCTCACTGTAAGGAGAAACACTACTGTTGTGGCGTTAGTAAACATGGCCGTCCAAGTGTAATGTGGATCTGGAACTCATTTGGTAATAATCCAAACGCCAAAATTGGAGGCCTTTGAAAGTGGTTGCCGGGAGGTTGCTAAGCAAACAAGCTTGTGTGTTGTGTTTGTTTGTGATGTGAGTAGCGTATAGTTCACTCCCATCCTTATCTGAGGTAACCATAGCAACTCCATCTGTCAGTCAACGCGTGGTTGTGTGGCGCAGGAGAGGAAAAGATTCCTTCCTCGTGCTTTGCATGAAAATGTGGAGCAAAAGATTTCACCTGTTGTTCTCTCCTGCATCAAGTGCATCTTCCCCCCGACTAATGCAGCCCTAACACAAAGGCTGATCTGTTGGAAACTAATGCAGCCCTGACACAAAGGCTGATCTGTTGGAACCTAAAGCAGCTCTGACAGAAAGAGTGAGGAAAGTGAGTCATCAGCCTGGAAGAGTGGACGCAACGTGGATACAACATGGACAAAATGGACATTATGGTCTATCAGATCTCTTTTCCCGAGGAAGTCTTCGTGGACAGACTGTGACTGGCCAGCCTGTTGCTCTGTGATTGGCTGACCTGCCCTGATGATGCGGGAGTGGAATGATGATGGCACACTTTGGATCCGCTTTTTACTGTGCCCATGGCACACACACACACACACACACACACACACACACACACACACACACACACATTACTGAGACACTGAACTGATGTGGACAATGTGACATGTTTGAGATGTGCCCTCATTTCACCCAGTTTCCGGTACCTTGCAGTTTCTTACTGCAAAATGCTTGCAAAATGTGGAAACTCCTTTTTCAGTTTTTGGAAAAAAAAAATCATAATTTTCTGTTCAGATGTGGTTTGTTTTCTGTTTCTTTTGTTGTACGTGTGTGTGTGTGTGTGTGTGTGTGTGTGTGTGTGTGTCTGTTGCCTCACATAAAAGAGATTTCATGCTCCGCACCCATTCTAAAAGATGAAAGACTAAAAAGTTATTATCAGGAAGATGATGAAACACTTGACATGTGTTTTTAAATATTATATTTAAGTGTGTGTGTGTGTGTGTGTGTGTGTGTGTGTGTGTGTGTGTGTGTGTGTGTGTGTGTGTGTGTGTGTGTGTGTGTGTGTGTGTGTGTGTGTGTGTGTGTGTGTGTGTGTTCAACACGTAGAGAGAGCAGTAGAGTCTCGGGGCCAGATGCTCGTTTGTGAGTGTAGCGTTATCAACGTCATGTCCAATCTGCAGGAACGGCACGCAGTCACATGTCAGTTTACGTGCTCTTCATCAAACCCTCAGTCCGCTGGGCAAACAGCACCCCCTATCGCAATACACGAACATTACCAACTGAACAACATACTTCAATCACAAGCGCATTTCTCCGCCCCCTACCGCAATACACGAACATTAGCAACTGAACAACATACTTCAATCACAAGCGCATTGAAGGAAGTTAATGATGACAACATTAAAAGGAATGTAAAATGTCAACAAGAAAATAATGAAGAGCAGTAGTTCTACTCAAACTACTTGTGCACTTACAGTAGACTATGGAAGAGTGGTCACATCTCGCAAGAAGGAAAGTTTAAAGTGGATGACGTGAAAGTGAAAGTAAGCATTCGAAAGGCCAAAGAAAGTTAAGGTCGCTTTTGATATACTGTAGTGCAGAGGCGCACAATGGGTGCACTACTGTAGGTAGCAATTTTGTTGTCTTTGAAAAGTTTCTGTTATTGATGCATTTAACCGTAACATCTGGCCCTCTGTGTTCTGAAGTGGGCACAGAAGCGTTAGCACATCTGGCCCTCTGTGTTCTGAAGTGGGCACAGAAGCGTTAGTACATCTGAGCGTTAGCACATCTGGCCCCCTGTGTTCTGAAGTGGGCACAGAAGCGTTAGCACATCTGGCCCTCTGTGTTCTGAAGTGGGCACAGAAGCATTAGCACATCTGGCCCTCTGTGTTCTGAAGTGGACACAGAAGCGTTAGCACATCTGAGCGTTAGCACATCTGGCCCTCTGTGTTCTGAAGTGGGCACAGAAGCGTTAGCACATCTGAGCGTTAGCACATCTGGCCCTCTGTGTTCTGCGGGCAGGTTTGACTGTCGTGAGTGTCCTTGTGTGCCTGTCAGAGTGTGTGTGTGTGTGTGTGTGTGTGTGTCTGCTCCACTGCACGCTGTTCATACTTCCATGTCTCTCTCCCGTCATCTTTAGTTTGTTGTGTTGATGAGGTTTGATGAGGTGACTTTGGTTCTTTACTTTATTGGTTCGTTTGCTTGTTTGGTTTGTTGAGGTGATTAACGACTCCTCTCTTTCCTATGTTTCATTGCAGTCAAAGGGCCAGGCAGAAAGTTAAGTCTGCCCACTGATCTAAAACCTGAACTGGGTACGGTAGGCCAAAATGTGCAGACTGCTTTCTTTCTTTCTTTCTTTCTTTCTTTATTCCTTCCTTTCTTTCTTTCTTTCTTTCTTTGTTCCTTTCTTTCTTTCTTTCCTTCTTCCTTTTAGTTATTCTTCCTTTCCTGTCTCACCTTTCTTTGTCCTGGTATGCATATATTTTTCCATTGGAGTTGTTCTCTCCTCATTTGATTTGAATGTTTTGTGTTCATTTGAGACCAACTTCTCTGCTCATCTCCAGGAGAAGTCTTTGAGTTTGTGTTCCTCTAAATGACTGTTTTCATGTCTGTTTTGAATGTTTCTGTTGAATGTACATTTTGCAAGTGTTTTCAAAGGTAGATGGTTGCCCCATGCGGGTCGTGTGTAGGTGATCTCTCAAAGCTTGCTCTTTCGTGATTGGACCATGCTCTGCCTTTCTGCCCATTCTCTAACCTGATTGGATCATTCTTTACCTTCAACCTCCACTCTCTAATATGATTGGACTATGCTTTACCTGCAAAAAAGTCATCTCAAATGTGATTGGATCATTCACTGCCTCTACAACCATGCTCTTTTCTGATTGGATTCCTTGATAATGTTGCACAGCCTTGCTTCATCGTGATTGGACATTCACCTCCATTCTGAAACGTTCATTACCTCCCACTGAACCACCAAGCTTTAACATGATTGGACCATTCTACATCTCTGAGCCATCCTCTAATGTGATTCGACCATTTTGTAACTGCAACTGTCCACAGCCTTTTCTTCATCGTGATTGGACCATGCTCCCTTTCTATTGGTGGTCTTGCTCCATTGTGATTGGACATGTGGGCTTGTCACTCTGCATCTGTGCTCCTGCCTCTGGCTGAAGCCTCCTGCTCTGATTGGTTTGCAGGCTCCTGCTCTGACTGCCTTAACCAATCTCTTCCCTCCACAGCCTCTGCAGCCAAGCTTCTAAACACCATGGCCTCCATTAGAACACATCAACAGTGGGGAGAGTTCTAGAATAATGAGCTTCTAAACAACATGACCTCCATTAGAACACATCAACAGTGGGGAGAGTTCTAGAATAATGAGCTTCTAAATACCATGGCCTCTATTAGAACACATTAACAGAGTTCTAGAATAATGAGCTTCTAAACACCATGGCCTCCTCTAGAACACATCAACAGTGGGGAGAGTTCTAGAATAATGAGCTTCTAAACACCATGGCCTCCTCTAGAACACATCAACAGTGGGGAGAGTTCTAAAATAATGAGCTTCTAAACACCATGGCCTCCTCTAGAACACATCAACAGTGGGGAGAGTTCTAGAATAACGAGCTTCTAAACACCATGGCCTCCATTAGAACACATCAACAGTGGGGAGAGTTCTAGAATAATGAGCTTCTAAATACCATGGCCTCCTTTAAGACACATAAACAGTGGGGAGAGTTCTAGAATAACGAGCTTCTAAACACCATGGCCTCCATTAGAACACATCAACAGTGGGGAGAGTTCTAGAATAATGAGCTTCTAAACACCATGGCCTCCTCTAGAACACATCAACAGTGGGGAGAGTTCTAGAATAATGAGCTTCTAAACACCATGTCCTCCATTAGAACACATCAACAGTGGGGAGAGTTCTCGAATAATGAGCTTCTAAACACCATGGCCTCCATTAGAACACATCAACAGAGTTCTAGAATAATGAGCTTCTAAACACCATGGCCTCCATTAGAACACATCAACAGTGGGGAGAGTTCTAGAATAATGAGCTTCTAAACAACATGGCCTCCTTTCAGACACATAAACAGTGTGAGGAGTTCTAGAATAATGAGTTAGTACAACTGTAAAGACATTCTGGGATCTAGATGAATGTTCTAGAAAGATACTGAAAGTTTTAGAAAGATGTAAACATGTGCCTCTGGATATATTAGGGATAAGAGTGTATTTTAAGAGCTAAGTGTATGATAAGATAATATTATGATCTTCAATAACACACATGCAGTATTTATTGTTGCACAATGTCCTGATTCTGAGGTCAGTAAATTAGCTTTTCAAATGAACGTTTATGATAAATATCAACTCCAATCAGGCAAGTTTCATACCGAGAGCTCTGTGTCAGATAGTTAATTATCTTGTCACCTTGTGGAAAGAAATGCAGATGTCAAAATCACTTGGACAAAATTGGTTTGGGTTGATGATGGTTCTCTTTAGCGAATGAAAAATCACTTCTGACAGCTGAGGTGGTTTTAGTGAAGTGGCATGAGAGGTTTTCTAGGGTAATATGCACAATCTCTGTCTGAGATTAAGGACCCGGAGAATGTCAGATGAATGGTGATTATCATTTACCGCTAATGAAGTGCGTGTGTGTGTGTGTGTGTGTGTGTGCGCGTGTGTGTGTACATGCGTGTGAGTGTAGGGTGGGGTGGGTAGAGGGGGGGTAGAGGTGATGTTTCATTGTCTCCTGATTCAGACCCGTTTCACTCAGACAGTGACCTGGCGCTGCCGTCCACCCCGTTCACCTTTGACCTATGACATTTGGCTTCCTGGAAAGGATCTCAATTCTAGAGTATCAACCATCTCAAATAGAACCTAATCCGTTTCCCATGATGCCCTCTGTGTGGGTGGACAGGTGGCCCTGGTCCAGGTCTCTCTGAAACGAGGTCCTGAGGGCCTGACTGGGCACTACCCTGGGCACTTCTCATCCTCTGGCCACTCCCACAGCTCACCTGCCCCAAGCAAACATGGCCGACCCCCAGGGTCTGGGCCACTCCCACAGCACACCTGCCCCAAACAAACATGGCCGACCGCCAGCGTCTGGGCCACTCCCACAGCTCACCTGCCCCAAACAAACATGGCCGACCGCCAGCGTCTGGGCCACTCCCACAGCACACCTGCCCCAAACAAACATGGCCGACCGCCAACGTATGGGCCATTTCTTCATTCCTGCCGCAAACAAACATGGCCACCACCCTCAGAAAACACCCTCAATCATATGGTCATGTCCCCAAGGTGTTTGTATGTGTGTGTGGGAGTGCAGAAAGAGGATGACAAACGCCCGTTGGATGCTGGACCCGACTCGTCTGATACTCCTCCATCCTCCCCTCCCTGCTTCAGTTCTCTCCTCCTGGGCATTTGTGTGGACTGTTTCTGATGGATGTGTTTGAACTGCTTGGATTGACCTCTTTCTAATGTCTGCCCCTTTTTCTCTGTCTCATCTTTACCTCCCTCCGCCATCTCATCCCCCTCTCTCTCTCTCTCTCTCTTCTCACTCATCTTTCATCTCTCTCTGGTTTTATCTTTCATGACTCCTCGAGCATTATGTCCTCGTTCTGTTCCTTATTCCCATACTCTTGAGTCCTCTCTCTCTGTCTTTCATCTCTACTCGTTCTCTCATTCTCTCTCTCTTTCATCTCTACTGGTCCTCTAGTCTGTTCTTCTCTCATTCTCTCTCTCTTTCATCTCTACTGGTCCTCTAATATGTTCTTCTCTCATTCTCTCTCTCTTTCATCTCTACTGGTCCTCTAATATGTTCTTCTCTCATTCTCTCTCTCTTTCATCTCTACTGGTCCTCTAATCTGTTCTTCTCTCATTCTCTCTTTCATCTCTACTGGTCCTCTAGTCTGTTCTTCTCTCATTCTCTTTCTTCTCTCATTCTCTCTTTCATCTCTACTGGTCCTCTAATCTGTTCTTCTCTCATTCTCTCTTTCATCTCTACTGGTCCTCTAGTCTGTTCTTCTCTCATTCTCTTTCTTCTCTCATTCTCTCTTTCATCTCTACTGGTCCTCTAGTCTGTTCTTCTCTCATTCTCTCTCTCTTTCATCTCTACTGGTCCTCTAATCTGTTCTTCTCTCACTCTCTCTCTCTTTCATCTCTACTGGTCCTCTAGTCTGTTCTTCTCTCATTCTCTCTCTTTCATCTCTACTGGTCCTCTAGTCTGTTCTTCTCTCATTCTCTCTCTCCACCTCCATCTCCTTCATCTCTGTCTCTCCTCTCTCTGTGATTGGTTGGTTCATTGCCTGGGATACTGTGTTGATGCTGTTGCCATGGTTGCAGATCATGTGAATGGCCACTGTCCGAGCCCCGCGTCCTCCCAGCAGGCCGTTGTGGGGGGGCGGGGCCGAGTGACGGGCGGGCCGGCGGGGGAAGGGATCCGATTGGCCCGCAGGGGCCCCGGCAGACCGCCCTTCCGAAAAGCCCAGTCCGCCGCATGCATGGAGATCTCCCTGCCTGTCGCCACGCACACCGAAGGTGTGTCCCGTCCCCATCCCCCTCCCCAGCCCTCTCCACCCTCCACCCTAACACTCTCTCTCTCTATCTATATCTCTCTCTCTCTCTCTCTCTCTCTCTCTCTCTCTTTCCCTCTTTCTCTCAGTGTTATTCTCTCCTCTGTCTCCTCTGCCCTGCTTTTTTCTCTGTGATGTTTCCACTTCTCTTCTCTCCTCCTCTTCTCCTCTCCTGTTCTCTTCTCCTTCCTCCTCTCTCCTCCTGTCCTCTTCTCCTCTTCTCCTCTCTCCTCATCTCTCTTGTCCTCTTTTCCTCTCCTCTCTCCTCTCCTCCTCTTCTCTTCTCCTCTCTCCTCCTCTATCTTGTCCTCTTTTCCTCTCCTCTCCTCTTCTCCTCTCTCCTCCTCTCCTCTTCTCCTCTTTCCTCCTCTCTCTTCTCCTCTTCTCCTCTCTCCTCCTCTCCTCCTCTCTCTTGTCCTCCTCTCTCTTCTCCTCCTCTCCTCCTCTCTCTTGTCCTCTGTTCCGTGTGTCCTGCTGCTCCTGCTGCTCCTGCATTACAGTGCATGTCTGACAGTCATTCAGGAATGAGGGAATGCAGAGGGGTGAGTCAAAGGAGGGATGGATGGATGGATGGATGGATGGATGGATGGATGGAGGGTGAGATGGATGGATGGATGAATAGATGGATGGATGGAAGGAGGGTGAGATGGATGGTGGGAGGGAGGGATGGATGGATTGATGAAGGGAGGAAGGGGTGGATGATTGATGAAGGTATGGACTGATATATGGAATGATGGATGGAGAGAGGGAGGTGTGGGAGGGTGGGTGGATGAAAAGAGAGATGGATGGACAGGGGTTGGTGGGAATGCTGGAGGTTGTCCTCAGGGGGGTTGTGTGTGTGTGTGTGTGTGTGTGTGTGTGTAGGGGGTGCTCTCTCCTCATGTCCTGGGGTGATGTGTGTCGGTGTGGAGGTTCCTCCTCTGCAGTCTCCGTCAGCACCACCCTGTTAGAACCAGCTTCAGCTTCAGCTTTGCTCTCGTTCACCAGCTCCAACTGCAGCATCCTCACCTGCCACCCCACCCCCCCCCCCCCCAGAGCTCCACCTGCCATCCCCACTAGAGCTCCACCTGCCATCCCCCCCCCCAGAGCTCCACCTGCCATCCCCCCCAGAGAACTCAGCCAGTTTCTGTGCTCCCCTCCATTGGAGCTCCAGCACCGTTGATCTGAGTAACTTTAGCGGAGAGAAAACTTTGTTTCCTCCGTCAGTCTCTCTCACGAACATTGTTTGTCTGCGCTCCGGCTGGCGGCCCTCTTTGAAGAGATGAGAGAGCTGAGAGGGGATGAGTCAGACAGAGAGAGAGAGAGAGGGGGGGAGAGAGAGAGAGAGAGAGAGAGAGAGAGAGAGAGAGAGTCAGACAGAGAGACAGAGAGAGAGAGGGGGGGGGAGCCGTATCAGGCTTTCACAGAAACTTGTGAGCCAGCGTGACTTTGATCTCTGGTATGTTTGTGTCGACTGAGCAGCCAAACATGGAGGTGAAGTCAGCTTCCTCTGGGTCTGCACACGCTCACTGGAGCTCAGCGCAGAGTTCCTGCCGCCCGGTTACAAGGGCACCGCCACCATCTCACCCAGATCTCACCCAGATCTCACCCAGATCTCACCCGGATCTCACCCCGATCTCACCCAGATCTCACCCAGATCTCACCCGGATCTCACCCCGATCTCACCCAGATCTCACCCGGATCTCACCCCGATCTCACCCAGATCTCACCCCGATCTCACCCCGATCTCACCCAGATCTCACCCAGATCTCACCCCGATCTCACCCAGATCTCACCCTGATCTCACCCAGATCTCACCCCGATCTCACCCAGATCTCACCCAGATCTCACCCCGATCTCACCCAGATCTCACCCCGATCTCACCCCGATCTCACCCAGATCTCACCCCGATCTCACCCAGATCTCACCCAGATCTCACCCCGATCTCAGCTACACCCCAACAAGACCCCAACCAGAACCTAACCAGAAGCTTGTCACACCATAGTCAGATCCCAACAAGGCCTTAGCTAGACCCCAGACCCCAGGCACCACAGCCTACACGCTCATTCAGAACCAATCGGGTTCTACCAGACTGGGCTGACCTGCAGAGATGACATCACCAGAGGAGGTTTGTATGTAGAGAGCAAACGCACTGGATTACAGAATGATGGTGCAGTATCAGGTCTCAGAAGTCTCCACTACAGGCCAGTGAGCTGAGGACTAAGGTCTGTTAAGTTAGCTAAGGACTAAGGTCTGGTCCTGTTAGCTGATTATCTGAGGGCTAAGGTCTGGTCCTGTTAGCTGAGGACTAAGGTCTGGTCCAGTTAGCTGAGGACTAAGGTCTGGTCCAGTTAGCTGAGGACTAAGGTCTGGTCCAGTTCTGAGGAATAAGGTCTTGTCCTGTTAGCTGAGGACTAAGGTCTGGTCATTTAGCTGAGGACTAAGGTCTGGTCCAGTAAGCTGAGGACTAAGGTCTGGTCCAGATATCTGAGGACTAAGGTCTGGCCAGTTAGCTGATTAGCTGAGGACTAAGGTCTGGTCCAGTTAGCTGAGGACTAAGGTCTGGTCCAGTTAGCTGAGGACTAAGGTCTGGTCCTGTTAGCTGAGGACTAAGGTCTG
>NC_084997.1:37139554-37144554 GCF_963854185.1 Sardina pilchardus | reverse complement strand
GGATTGTGTGTGTGTGTGTGTGTGTGTAAGAGAGAGAGAGAGAGAGAGAGAGAGAGAGAGAGAGAGAGAGAGAGAGAGAGAGAGCGTGGACATGTGTAGATATGTGTGTGTGTGTGTGTGTGTGTGTGTGTGTGTGTGTGTGTGTGTGTGTGTGTGTGTCTGGATGATCCAAGAGTCTCTGTGTCTGTTTGAGATCGTCTGTTCGTCTCCTCTGGTCAGCTTTGAATCTGGCGTCCCACAGAGCAGTTTCACACACACACACACACACACACACACACACACACACACACACAGAGAACAGCCTATGACGTCTCCTCCTCACATCACACAGAGCGGCCTGCCTCATCTCCTCACAGTACATCTGTCTGTCTGAGTGTCTGTCTGTCTGTCTGTCTGTGCTCAGTAGTGAGCGGATGTGCGTGTTGTTGTGAGCGGTGTGGGAGTGATGGCGTATCATGGCATATGTTGGTTGCTGTGCTGTCTGTTTGGATCTGTGATCACATGAAAAGGTGGAAACCAGTATTTTCATGCTGCAATAAGAATTGGACACCTACTGACAAATCTGTTTGATGATTTCTTCCTGAGTGAGTTAGTTAGCTATATGTGTGTGTGTGTGTGTGTGTGTGTGTGTGTGTGTGTGTGTACTGAAGTCTCTGCGAGTGTGCACGTGCGGGCGTGTGTGCAGGCGTGTGCATGTGTGTGGATAGTATCTCTAACTGTAAGAAAGAGAAACTCAGAGAGTGAAACTCAGATATCTCTCAGAGTGAGAGAGTGTAAGAGTGAAATATCAGATATCTCTCAGAGTAAAAGAGTGAAACTCAGATATCTCTCAGAGTAAGAGAGTGAAACTCAGATATATCTCAGAGTAAGAGAGTGTAAGAGTGAAATATCAGATACAGTATCTCTCAGAGTAAAAGAGTGAAACTCAGATATCTCTCAGAGTAAGAGAGTGAAACTCAGATATATCTCAGAGTAAGAGAGTGTAAGAGTGAAATATCAGATATCTCTCAGAGTAAAAGAGTGAAACTCAGATATCTCTCAGAGTAAAAGAGTGAAACTCAGAGAGTGAGATATCAGATATCTCTCAGAGTAAAAGAGTGAAACTCAGATATCTCTCAGAGGGTGTGTTCGTAAATTCAATCTGACACTCTGAAAAACAGAATAACGCTCTGAAGTTCGAAAAAGACGAGCATTCTAACTCCCAGTGAATTTTACGAACGATTATTTGTGTTTTTACGTGTACTATATGGACGCCACTACGGCACTTTTGAAAAAGGGTTTATGTTATTCAGAACTCAATTCCACTGATGCAAGAGCTTTCTTGACAGTGATGATGAAGAACACTGTGAGAGCCGTTATTTAAACCGTCTACATTATCTTGATAAGCAACGCTTGTAATGTAAACTTGGAAAACGTTCTTCTAGCACTAGCACTAAAATGCTAACCTGTTAACGTTACGTAGGTAACTATTCTCGTTAGTAGCTGATTGATGTCACGTCACGCTCTGCTACTCCGTTTTTTCAGCTGGAGTGCTCGGAGTACACTCTGAACGCTCCAAGAGTGTGACGCTCTGAATAAACAAACGATAATTCCATCCACACTCTGAATTTACGAACGGTTAAAAAGTGTCAGAGTGTGCTCGGAGCGTTCGGAGTGCAATTTACGAACGCACCCAGAGTAAGAGAGGGAGACATGCTGTGAAGGCGGATGAAGGCAGAGAGGCAGAGGAGGAGGAAGAGGAGGAGGAAGAGGAGGACTGATAGATGATGGAGTGAGAACACTGCGAAGAAGAGGATATAGAAAGAGGGAGAAAAAACTGAGAGAGAGTGTGTGTGTGAGAATGTGTGAGTGTGCGTGTGCGTGTGTGTGTGTGTGTGTGTGTGTGTGTGCGCGTACGCGCGCACATAGGATGTTTAAATAATTGAATGGATATGTGGAGATATAATTCTTTTAAGGAGGAAGGAGAGCTGTAAAGAACTCAAGGTCACACAGATTCACAGAGAGACAGAGAAAAAGGATTTGTGTGTGCATGTGTGTGTGTGTGTGTGTGTGTGTGTGTGTGTGTGTGTGTGTGTGTGTGTGTGTGTGTGTGTGTGTGTGTGTGTGTGTGTGTGTGTGTGTGTGTGTGTCCATATGTGTGTGTGTGTGTGTGTGTGTGTGTGTGTGTGTGTGTGTGTGTGTGTGTGCTAATGTACGTTGTGGCCTGTCTCCTGCCCATCTGTTGTATAATATATAAGACTGTATATATATTGTATACAGTGTGTCAGAATCATAGTATGTGCCAATATCTCAGCTGTTAGTCCGCCATCGTTCTGATCTCCAGGTTGTGTGTGTGTGTGTGTGTGTGTGTGTGTGTGTGTGTGTGTATGTGAGGACGGCTGGTCTGCTTTGGCTAACTGCACAACACACTATGTCCTCTTCATATGAGTGTGTGTGTGTGTGTGTTTTTGTGTATGAGGAGTGTGTGTGTGTGTGTGTGTGTGTGTGTAGATGGAGGCCTTGTGGCAACTCCTCCAGATCAAGAGCCTTCTTAAACTCTCTTTCTCTTCCTTCCTCTCTCTCACTCTCTTACTCTTTTCTTTCTACCTCTCTGTTCTTGGGATCTGTCCATCTTTGCTTATCTCCACTGTTTTATCCCATCTCTGCTCTCTCTCCCTCTCTCTCTTTCTCTCTCTCTCTCTCTCACCTTCTGTCTCTATCTCCCCTTCACTCTCTCTTCTCTTTCTCCACCTCCCTCCTCTCTCCCTCTCTCTCTCCCTCCCTGCAGCAGAGAGCAGGGAGAACTCGTTCAGTCGCTCGCGCAGCTCCAGCGTGTCCAGTATTGACCGGGACACTAAGGAGGCGGTGAGCGCGCTGCAGTTCGGCGAGTCGTACGGCCGTAAGGGGGACGCGCTGCCCACGCCATGCCTCTGGGTGGGCACCAGTCTGGGCCTCGTGCTCCTCATGCCCATCTCCATACCCACCGACGACCAGGAGCGCCTGGAGGACCCTGTCACTGTGGCACCCACCGGTACGTACACACACACACACACACACACACTCCTCATGCCCATCTCCATACCCACCGACGACCAGGAGCGCCTGGAGGACCCTGTCACTGTAGCACCCACCGGTACGTACACACACACACACACACACACACACACACTCCTCATGCCCATCTCCATACCCACCGACGACCAGGAGAGACTGGAGGACCCTGTTACACACACACACACACACACACACACACACACACACACACACGACCAGGAGCGCCTAGAGGACTCTGTTACTGTAGCACCCACCGGTACGCACACACACACACACACACACACACACACACACACACACACACACTCCTAATGCCCATCTCCATACCCACCGACGACCAGGAGCGCCTATTACTGTGTCACCCACCGGTACGCACACACACACACACACACAGACACACACACACACTCCTCATGCCCATCTCCATACCCATACAGAGACTAGCAGGATGCATACTGTATGCATGTCTGTGTGAGTGGTGAAATAAGCCTGTTGAAGACCCCTCCATGGCACATAACATGTGCGAAACACACTCAGTCAGAGGTAGACCAAGAGTAAAGGTGTGTGTGTGTGTGTCTGCACTAATGTGAACGTCTGCGTTGTCCTGGTGCTGCGAGGTATCTGGTTTGATGTGTGTAAAGACAGCTATCACTTGTGTGTGTGTGTGTGTGTGTGTGCGTGTGTCTTCTGTGTGTGCTCCTCAGCTTATTTCTCTAAACTAATTTTCTCTTCCGCTCCTCTCTTTGTTCTATCGTTCTTTTGTTCTCTTCATCTGAGTGTGTGTGTGTGTGTGTGTGTGTGTGTGTGTGTGTGTGTGTGTGTGTGCGTTCTCATTTCCACTCCTACTGTAATTCATTCTCTTTGTTCTGCCTCCTTCTGCCGTCTGATCTGCTCTGCTCACTCTTCTGTCCCAAACCTGTTGGAATAACTCTCCTTGTGACATACACACACACACACACACACACACACACACACTGTCTCTCTCTCTCTCTCCTTGTGTTGGAATAACAATCTATCCTTTTTCTCTGTCTGTCTGTCTACACCCTCCCTTTCCTGCCCTCTCTCTCTTTCTCTCTCCTCCTCCCTTTCTCTCTCTCTCTCTCTCTCTCTCTCCCCCCTCCCTCTCCCTCTCTCTGTCTCAGGCACGGTGTTGATGCTGAAAGGCTCGGTGCTGCGCTTTGCCTTCCTGGACTGCGGGGGCGCTGTGATGCAGACGCCGTACGAGGTGTGGCGCGACCCCAACGCCAGCGATGACCCCGAGCGTCCGCGGCGGCGGCGGCTGGTCAACTTCTCCCCGGGCTCGTCGCAGGAGGCCAGCGCGGAGGGCCAGCTGGCCGTGGTGTGCTCGGAGCGGCAGGCTAAAGTGTTCCTCATGCCCTCGCAGGCCTGTCTCTACGTGCACAACATCACCGAGGCCTCCTTCGTCATCCGCGCAGACGTCGTCTCCCTCAACACCAGCATCTGCCTCGCATGCTTCCTCGCCAACGGACACGTCATGACCCTCAGGTACACACACACACGTGCACACACACACACACACGCACATACACACACATACACACACACACACGTCATGACCTCAGGTACACACACACGTGCACACACATGAAGGGCAAAATCAACCTTCAAAACGATACCTATATCTAATGAATTGAACATCATATTACTGAAATATAAGCATTCAAAGGAGTTGAGTTCATCCTGTCATGCCAAGAGAGAAACGGAGAAATCTGCCTCTGAAGTTAACTGTCGGCTCAACACTCACGAACGCAGCTACTTTAAGATTCACGGTACTTACAACGACACAGCACGCGGATAGCTTGGTGGTCGTCAATGAGTGCATTTACCGTAAATATTAGTATAGAGCGGCAAAAACGAGACGCCTCTAACTTCCTGCTGGAATTGAATTTCTCACCTCAAGAAACTCATGTTTTTAGACTAGAAAAGGTAAGCGAAATGTATTCACG
>NC_084997.1:37112054-37122054 GCF_963854185.1 Sardina pilchardus | reverse complement strand
TTCAGGATCTTCATGGATGCCTTCCTCCTCTCGCTCACACGCAAAGTGAGCAAACGCTCTCCCATTTCTTGCTTCACACACACACACACACGCATGTGCGCTTGTCAGTCAGTCTATCTGTCCGTCCATTATGAGCATGGATGTAACAACTATGAGGTACAGTATGAGGTAAATAGCAGTGCTGGCTATGTGACTGTTAGTGGGTGCAGGTCCCATGTGTGTCCAGCAGAGGGCAGTGTGGGTCTGTGTGTGGGTGGTTTGTGTTAATCCCGCATGAGTCCTCATGTTGCTCACACTCACGCTGCACAAGTTTAGAGCCTGGCCTTCCCCACCCAGCTGCAGCACTGACCACTGAGCCCAGAGCCCAGACGAGAAGACAACATGATACTTTATTTAATGGAGCTGTTACAACAGCCAGGGAAGATGGATACAGAAATAATGAGAAGGAATAGCAGAAAGCATTAAACAATTAAATGAAATAGATTGAAAAATAGAATGTATAAAAGAGTAGAATAATACAGACAGAGTTTAAATAATAACACCACAGTGCTTCATGGCAGCAGTGTTCTAGAGTCTGATAGCAGCAGTATTCTAGAGCCTGATGGCAGCAGTATTCTAGAGCCTGATGGCAGCAGTATTCTAGAGCCTGATGGCAGCAGTGTTCTAGAGCCTGATGGCAGCAGTATTCTAAAGTCTGGCAGCAGTATTCTAGAGCCTGATGGCAACAGTATTCTAAAGTCTGGCAGCAGTATTCTAGAGCCTGATGGCAGCAGTGTTCTAGAGTCTGATGGCAGCAGTAGAGCCTGTGTTGGAGCCTGTGCGTGCTCTGATTGGTCTCCTGTCTGTGGCTCTGCACAGGTGAGTCAGTTGTGTGTGTTCAGACTCTTCTCCTGGGAGTGGTCAGTGGTCAGTTAGTTAGCCCTGTGTGTGTGTTCTCTCTCTCTGAGCAGGTGCGTCTGCCAGACCTGGAGTTTTTTGTGAACCTCGGTGATTGGCCGCTGGAAAAGAGGCGGCCCCCTGAGAAGCTCCACCCCATCTTCTCCTGGTGTGGGTCCAATGAGACGCGAGACATCGTCATGCCGACATATGACATCACAGAGTCTGTCCTGGAAACCATGGGCAGGTCAGAGGATGTTGTGTGTGTGTTTGAAGTTGCGGGAGTCTGAATGTGTATGTGTGTGTGTGTACCTGTATGTACAGTATGTGCGTGTGTGTGAATCTGTGTCTGTGTGTCTCAGGATGTGTGTGTTTGTGTCTGTGTTTCTGTGTGTGTGTTTGAAGTCACAAGAATGTATGTGTGTGTGTGTGTGTGTGTGTGTGTGTGTGTGTGTGTGTGTGTGTGTGCCGTGTATGTGTGCCGTGTATGTGTATCTAAGTGTGTGTGTGTGTGTGTGTGTGTGTGCCGTGTCTGTGTCTCTAAATGTGTTTGTGTGTGTGTGTGTGCCGTGTATGCGTGCCGTGTATGTGTTTCTAAATGTGTGTGTGTGTGTGTATCTAAATGCGTGTGTGTGTGTGTGTGTGTATCTAAATGTGTGTGTGTGCATCTAAATGCGTGCGTGTATCTAAATGTGTGTGTGTGTGTGTGTGTGTGTGTGTGTGTGTGTGTGTGTGTGTGTGTGTGTGTGTGTGTGTGTGTGTGTGTGTGTCTGTGTGCGTGTGTGTGCGTGTGTGCAGGGTGAGTCTGGACATGCTGTCTGTGCAGGGCAACAGTGGGCCAGAGTGGGAGCTGTAGGTGTATGTGTATCTAAATGCGTGCGTGTGTGTATGTGTGTGTATGTGTGTGCGTGTGTGTGTGTGCAGGGTGAGTCTGGACATGCTGTCTGTGCAGGGCAACAGTGGGCCAGAGTGGGCGCTGAAGAACAGCAGTGCTATCTGGCGCGGGCGGGACAGCAGGAGGGAGCGTCTGGAGCTGGTGAAGCTGGCGCGTGCCAACCCTCACCTGCTGGACGCCGCCTTCACCAGCTTCTTCTTCTTCCAGCACAACGAGAGCCTCTACGGGCCACTGGTCAAGCACATGTCCTTCTTCAGCTTCTTCAAGGTGAGACACCACACACACACACACACACACACACACACACACACACACAACCAGAGCCTCTACGGGCCACTGGTCAAGCACATGTCCTTCTTCAGCTTCTTCAAGGTGAGACACCACACACACACACACACACACACACACACACACACACACAACCAGAGCCTCTACGGGCCACTGGTCAAGCACATGTCCTTCTTCAGCTTCTTCAAGGTACACACACACACACACACACAACCACAGCCTCTACGGGCCACTGGTCAAGCACATGTCCTTCTTCAGCTTCTTCAAGGTACACACACACACACACACACACAACCACAGCCTCTACGGGCCACTGGTCAAGCACATGTCCTTCTTCAGCTTCTTCAAGGTGAGACACCACACACACACACACACACACACACACACACAACCACAGCCTCTACGGGCCACTGGTCAAGCACATGTCCTTCTTCAGCTTCTTCAAGGTGAGACACCACACACACACACACACACACACACACACAACCAGAGCCTCTACGGACCACTGGTCAAGCACATGTCCTTCTTCAGCTTCTTCAAGGTGAGACACCACACACACACACACACACACACACACACACACACACACAACCAGAGCCTCTACGGGCCACTGGTCAAGCACATGTCCTTCTTCAGCTTCTTCAAGGTGAGACACCACACACACACACACACACACACACACACACACACACACACACAACCACAGCCTCTACGGGCCACTGGTCAAGCACATGTCCTTCTTCAGCTTCTTCAAGGTGAGACACCACACACACACACACACACACACACAACCAGAGCCTCTACGGGCCACTGGTCAAGCACATGTCCTTCTTCAGCTTCTTCAAGGTACACACACACACACACACACACACAACCACAGCCTCTACGGGCCACTGGTCAAGCACATGTCCTTCTTCAGCTTCTTCAAGGTGAGACACCACACACACACACACACACACACACACACACACACACACACACAACCAGAGCCTCTACGGGCCACTGGTCAAGCACATGTCCTTCTTCAGCTTCTTCAAGGTGAGACACCACACACACACACACATGTGACGAGAGCCTCTACGGGCCACTGGTCAAGCACATGTCCTTCTTCAGCTTCTTCAAGGTGAGACACCACACACACACACACACGCACACAACCAGAGCCTCTACGGGCCACTGGTCAAGCACATGTCCTTCTTCAGCTTCTTCAAGGTGAGACACCACACACACACACACACACACACACACACACACACACACACACACACACACACACACACACACACACACACACACACACACACACACACAACCAGAGCCTCTACGGGCCACTGGTCAAGCACATGTCCTTCTTCAGCTTCTTCAAGGTGAGACACCACACACACACACACACACACACACACACACACACACACACACACACACACACACACACACACACACACACATGCGACGAGAGCCACACACACACACACACACACACACACATGCGACGAGAGCCTCTACGGACCACTGGTCAAGCACATGTCCTTCAGCTTCTTCAAGGTGAGACAAACACACACACACACACACACACACACACACACACACACACACACACACACACATACTGTATACGACGAGAGCATCTACGGATCGCTGGTCAAACACATGTCCTTCTTCAGCTTCTTCAAGGTGAGACGGGTGCACGTGAGTGTGTGTGTGTCCAGACATGCAGACTCGTTCTCTCTCTCTCACACACACACACACACACACACACACACACACACACACATACAGGTGTGCATGCACATATTCGGTTGTGTGTGTGCAGACATGCAGACTCTCTCTCTCACCCACACACACACACACACACTTGTGCATTTGTGTGTGGGGGAGCCTGCACGTTTGTGTGCGTGCGAGTGTTTATGTTATATGGTGGATAGAGGAGGAATGCCTCCTCTGTTATAGATTAACCCTGACTGAGTCACTGTGTCTATACGGGTATTCTTGGAAACTTTATATGAATTTTACAGTAAGGTGCGGTGAGAATGTGGCCTTGACTATATAGTATGCCAGAGGTTACACGTTTACACAAATATGACTTCTCATTAAATCAATTAAAAAAGCCAACAAAGATATTTAGCTTCGCCCAGTTAGTGTCACTCAGTGGGGCTGTATCAGAGGCCCATTGATGTCTCTGCTCTCTCTACTGATACTGTTCAGATGAGCACTCAGTGGGGCTGTACTGTATCAGAGGCCCATTGATGTCTCTGCTAACACTGTTGACATGCAAGCACTGGATACAGAGTACCAGAAGAACACAGATGGTTCCTCCTCCTGCAGTATTAGTACCAGAAGAACACAGATGGTTCCTCTTCCTGCAGTATTAGTACCAGAAGAACACAGATGGTTCCTCTTCCTGCAGTATTAGTACCAGAAGAACACAGATGGTTCCTCTTCCTGCAATTTACAGTACCACTGATGTGTTTCCACCAAAGGAAATCTGAGGTTGTTTTTTACGTGGTCTGGGTCATTTGTATTTGTCTCCACTTTCGGCGTCGTGCTGTTGTTGGAAACTTTATAAGAATGTCACAGTAAGGTGCGGTGAGAATGTGGCCTTGGATCATACAGTATCCCAGAGGTTACACATTACACAAATATGACCTTAAATGAACTCAGGAAAACAAAAACACATTTACAACATATTTAGTTCTACATTTCAGATTAACACAGTCCTGCAATATTAGTGCCACTGCAGGAAATCACGTTTTTTTATGTGGTCTCGGCCGTTCGTACTTGTCTCCACTGTCGGAGCCTGCACTGTTATTGGAAACTTTTTACAGAATTTTACAGTAAGGTGCGGTGAGATTGTGACCTTGAACTATACTGTATGCCAGAGCTCACAGTTTACACAAATATGACTTCTCGGTAAATGACCTCAGGAAAAACTCAGTCTCAGCTCCTCGTCAACAATCCTGGTCTCACTCTCTCAGGATCTCTGTCCCTGCAATTATATTGGTATTAGACTAAGTTATGGCAAGCTATTTACTATTAGAATTATGCCTTGAAGCAATACAGCTACAGGTATTGATAATAAATTGAATATACGATTCAATTTAATGTTCAAATTTGTCATATCAATTAAAAAAAGCAACTTCATGCTTTTGACCATTGGTTTGGGCATTTTCTTTTCAAAGCGAAGTGCCAATTCACATACCGTTTTGGCACTGGCATCACTTTAAAAATAACATTTAGCACTGGTATCGGATATAACCGGATATAATCGGTAATCAATACTTGACCCTACCTCATCTTAGTCTACTGGTGGAGCTGTTCAGTTTCCCCATGTATGCTTCAGTTTCAAAGTGATACTTTTTCTCCTTGGGACAGGCCCTTTTGGCTGTTCCTGCAGTATAAGTAACTCAGATGGTTCTTGTCCCTGCAGTATAAGTACCAGATTAACTCATATGGTTCTTGTCCCTGCAGTATAAGTACCAGATTAACTCATATGGTTCTTGTTCCTGCAGTATAAATACCAGATTAACGTTGATGGTTCTTGTCCCTGCAGTATAAGTACCAGATTAACTCATATGGTTCTTGTCCCTGCAGTATAAGTACCAGATGAACTCATATGGTTCTTGTCCCTGCAGTATAAGTACCAGATTAACTCATATGGTTCTTGTTCCTGCAGTATAAGTACCAGATTAACTCATATGGTTCTTGTCCCTGCAGTATAAGTACCAGATTAACTCATATGGTTCTTGTCCCTGCAGTATAAGTACCAGATTAACTCATATGGTTCTTGTTCCTGCAGTATAAGTACCAGATTAACTCATATGGTTCTTGTCCCTGCAGTATAAGTACCAGATTAACTCATATGGTTCTTGTCCCTGCAGTATAAGTACCAGATTAACTCATATGGTTCTTGTCCCTGCAGTATAAGTACCAGATTAACTCATATGGTTCTTGTCCCTGCAGTATAAGTACCAGATTAACATTGATGGTTCTTGTCCCTGCAGTATAAGTACCAGATTAACTCATATGGTTCTTGTCCCTGCAGTATAAATACCAGATTAACTCATATGGTTCTTGTCCCTGCAGTATAAGTACCAGATTAACGTTGATGGGACGGTGGCGGCCTACAGGCTTCCGTACCTGCTGGCAGGAAGCAGTGTGGTTCTGAAGCAAGACTCCGCCTACTACGAGCACTTCTACAGCCAGCTGGTGCCATGGCAACACTACATTCCCATCAAGGCTGACCTCAGCGACCTGCTCGACAAGATCCGCTGGGCTCAAGACCATGACGACGAGGTAATCACAGGGATGGATTGCTGCTTGGGGGTAACAAGTGGGAAAACTGCAGAAAATTATGGATTCAATAAATTAATTTCCTGGATTGGAAAACCTAGTTCTGGGCCCAGTTTCCTGTAGGCATCCCGTCCACAGTGTGTACAGTCCCTCTGATGAATATCTTAACATGTTCTGACCATTTCACAAAACAGATGCGGCTTAAGAACATTGTGAAAACACTTAGACAACTTAACAAGAACTTCTCACTTAAGTCACCAGCAGAACAAACTGGAGAATGGCAAATAAGGATATCAGATGTTCCCATTCTTTATTATATTTGATTGTAGTGAATTTTATGCTCATAATTGCCGTGTTGTGAAATGGGATAATTGCTGGCTGTGTTGTGAAATGAGATCATTTCCATGTTATGAGACATGACAATGCTGAAGTTATGAAAGGAAACTTGGAGGCTTGATGAATAGTTTCTGATTCCATTTGTCTGTGTTTCTCTTTTGTTAAATTCAAAAATGGTGAGAGCACAGTAAGGCACATGTAATTTAACTTACACAATACTCCCAAACAGTCTTGCACATGCAGCATACTACACAGGCAGCATACTACACAGGCAGCATACTACACAGTGAGACGTTCAGAAGTGGCAAAGAGCAAGCATTATGTCAGATGCCATTAGTAACACCTTAATGTTAAATATTCAGCATTCTTTATGTCTGAGTGTATCATTGGTATAGCCTGGTCCTACCATACTCTCGTACATTCGTAATGTACAAGAACCTAGTGTAAAATATTTAACATGTCTGAGTGTATCATTGCACTAAGGGATGCTTTATCCAGTTAAATGGGGCTTTTTTGTCCCTTGTCCCTGCGAGTGTAGCTTTGACCTGGTGTCACCTGACATCATCAAATTAGGGGATATTTCAGCACTGTTAACGTGGACAGCTCCACTTAGGAACTGGAGGAAATGCACAGAGGAGTTGAACAAACCTTGGTTGGATTGCTCGTTCACCAAACATGTAAATGGCTATTGGGACCCTGGCCATACTGTACGTGATAAGTGGACATTGCAGGAGGTTGATGAGGACCACAACGATAGCTATCTATAATGAATGCCCCCCCCCATACACACACACACACACACACACACACACACACACTAACACTAACACACAGTAGCAATGGATATGAATAGATCAAATATTCAATAAAATGAAATTGGCGATAGGTTTCACATACTGCCTGCATCTTGCTTTATGGCATTCTGTTACATTATGTTCCGCTAGTGGTAGTAAGGTTGGCCACTCTCTTTCATGCTGTACATTTTTTAAATATGTGATGTAAAGTTTCCGTGTAGAAATAGATTGATCGAATGTTTTCCTATTTCTTACAATGCAAAATTCTCTCTCTCTCTCTCTCTCCTCTCTCTCTCTCTCTCTCTCTCTCTCTCTCTCTCTCTCTCTCCCCCTCTCTCTCTCAGGCTAAGAAGATAGCGTTAGCTGGACAGGAGTTTGCACGCACATACCTAATGGGAGACAACATCTTCTGTTACTACTTCAGACTGTTCCAGGTAACGTCCGACCCCCTTACACTAACCACACTCTCACACTAGCATGGTGCAGGTACACTAACCACACTCTCACACTAGCATGGTGCTGGTAGTGTGTGGTGGTGGACAGGGCCTGACCTGTGTTGTTTTGGACCACTGGGCCTGACCTGTGTTGTTTTGGACCACTGGGCCTGACCTGTGTTGTTTTGGACCACTGGGCCTGACCTGTGTTGTTTTGGACCACTGGGCCTGTCCTGTGTTGATTTGGACCACTGGGTCCCCCTTATCACCAGACTGGCTAATGTAGGCTACTACTCCCCACAGGGGAGGGGGGACTTTTGATCCATTTTTGAAAATAAATCGTGTTCAGCCAATAAGGAAAACTGCCAGAAGCAACAAACAACAAGCAACTATTTCGCTGTTAAGTGAGACACAATTAGCAATGAATGTATTTAATGCAGAACGAGCGCAAAGCTCTGGGCCCCCCTCCAGACGGGGCCTGATGCGTGTGGTGGCTTAGGAGCGGAGCTAGCATGCAGTAGCCAGACGCGTTATGGGTTTGTTTTGTCCTTGAGCAAGACACTTAACCCTCAGTTGCCTAGTGGCTTCTGCCCGTGTCTGGGTGGGATGTGTGTGTGTGTGCGTGCATGTGCGTGTTTGTGTGTGTCTGGGTGGGATCTGTGTGTGTGTGTGTGTGTGTGTGTGTGTGTGTGTGTGTGTGTGCGTGTGCGTGCATGTGCGTGTTTGTGTGTGTCTGGGTGGGATCTGTGTGCGTGTGTGCGTGCGTGCGTGCGCGTGTCTGTGTGTGTGTGTGTGTGTGTGTGTGTGTGTGTGTGTGTGTGTGTGTGCGTGTGTGCGTGCGCGTGTGTGTGCGTATCTCCTGCTCTTATCAGATGAAGCTCTTATCTTATCTGCCCATCAGACAGTGACACTTTTACAGGAACACACTCAAGGACACTGTCACAACCGAGAGCCAACACACACACACACACACACACACACACACACACACACACGGAAAAGAAAGCATGATCACTAAATTGAAATGTAAAAAATGTTAACCCAGCTGGTTGGGCTCTAAGAGAAAAGAACAACACTGCATCTTATGCCCGGTAATGTAGCCATGCAAACTCTTCAGAACATCATTGCAAAGTAATGTAGCAAACTCTTCATAACATCATTGCAAAGCCATGTAGTAATGTAAACTATTTATAAAATCATTGCAAAGTAATGTAGCAAACTCTTCATAACATCATTGCAAAGTAATGTAGTAATGTAAACTATTTATAAAATCATTGCAAAGTAATGTAGTGATGCAAACTCTTCATAAAGTCATTGCAAAGTAATGTAGCAATGCAAACTATTCATAAAATCATTACAAAGTAATGACCTCAGCAAATCATTGCCCTTTTGTGCAGAAATATCTAGTTCCTATAAAGAGCCATTGGACAAGACTGTAGTTGAAGCCCTCTAGTTCCACTAGTTCCTATAAAGAGCCATTGGATAAGACTATGCTGCATGTGCACATGGGCTGAATTCTGCTTACAGGGCAGGACTGAGTTTCTTCCTCTTGTCCCTCGCACTTACCAAAATTACAGTCCAGTTTTTGGACATTTAAAATGTCAGATTCCCAGTCCTACTGAAGAGAATTTCATTTAAATCATACAGTAGTACACTGCAGCAAATACAATCTAACCAAGTATTATTAATCTTACAGTAAGATCAGAAAATCTATTTGCTTTTGTTTGTAGTATGAAGAGATTCACCTAGCACTCTCTTGAAATATAATTCATTTAAAGGTATGCAGGTTTAGGTGAAAGATAATTAATTTAAAGGTACACTATGCAGGTTTAGGTGAAAGATAATTAATTTAAAGGTATTCTATGCAGGTTTAGGTGAAAGATAATTCATTTAAAGGTATTCTATGCAGGTTTAGGTGAAAGATAATTAATTTAAAGGTACACTATGCAGGTTTAGGTGAAAGATAATTCATTTAAAGGTATTCTACAGGTTTAGGTGAAAGATAATTCATTTAAAGGTATTCTATGCAGGTTTAGGTGAAAGATAATGAATTCAAAGGTATACTACAGGTTTAGGTGAAAGATAAT
>NC_084997.1:37077054-37102054 GCF_963854185.1 Sardina pilchardus | reverse complement strand
CCCGGATGAAGTGTCCGGTGTTCGGACCGCGGTGGTTCTGACACACGGGGCCGGCGGAGACATGAACTTCCGGCACCTGGTGTCGCTGGCGCGAGCCGTGGCTGCTTCTGGGCACATATGCGTGCGCTTCACCTGTAAAGGCCTGAACCTGAAGTATAGAGTGAAGGCCTACGGCGCCGTGGTGGTGAGAATGTTTAGGACATGAACAAGAGGCCACTAAGTTCCTATTGAGAGAAGACTAGGCTACCCGTAGGTTACAATACAGCAGGGCAGTAAGAATATTGAATGTGTGCCGGAAAGTGCAGGCCTAGTGCAATGCAGTTTTGTGTCCAAGATATTGAACTGCAAATAATTCCCCCAGAGCTGCCCTGTTGAATAGATACTGAGGGTAGGCAATGGTTGTTGCATAATTTGCTGGCTAGTTGTTGCACCAGAACTAATCTGAAATACTGGTGTCATGACTTATGGAACCAGAGTGAAATGCAGGTGTGATTTATTGCATCAGAACTAGGCTGAACAACTGTTGTCATTATTTATTTCACAGACATATTTGAAAAGCCATGACCGGTTCACACTGACAAAACTATTCCTTGGGGGTAAGTATCCTACATTAAGGAAAGATAACATTAATGGACTATTCTCCAGATGAAAAACGTTTATCCTGCTTATCATATAAGTATCCTACATTAAGGAAAGATTACATTAATGGACTATTCTCCAGATGAAAAACGTTTATCCTGCTTATCCTATAAGTATCCTACATTAAGGAAAGATTACATGAATGGACTATTCTCCAGATGAAAGATGTTTGTCCTGCTTATCCTATAAGGCTCATTCCATGTCAAATTGTAGCATGGCATGAACCATATAAAGTGCTTCTGCTATTTAAAATGGCACTCTGTCAGGTGGCTTGACTAGTTTGCCCCATGCAGAGATTCTGTTCAGGTGTGTAGGTGTCATTTACACATAGTGTCCACATGTATGACAAGGATGTGCAGCATAGTGCAGGGGAAACAGCTATAGACCAGGTGTGAGCAAAATCTGGGATGGTGTAGCTACAGCCTCACCTGATTTGACATGACCCTTGACCTTATTCTCACCTGATTGGACACGGAATGACCCTTGACCTTACTCTTCCCAGATGAGTGCAGCTTCTTATCTCAGTTTCCTTCATGTCCCGGTCTGTTTCCGTGTTCTCGTTTGTTTGCTCAGGCGAGCCCAAATCACATGATAATGATTACGGTTATGTAATGCATGAGGTTATGCAAAAGACTGGAGCTGACCAGGAGGGGTTTACCTGGTGTGGGCCTGCAGTGGGATAACACATGAGTATGCTATACTGTCTGTATACTGTGTGTATATTGTATGTAAAGTTGTGTGTGTGTGTATGTGTGTGTGTGTGTGTGTGTGTGTGTGTGTGTGTGTGTGTGTGTGTGTGTGTATGTGCGCGTGTGTGTGTGTCCGTGTGTGTGTGTGTGTGTGTGTGTGTGTGTGTGTGCGTGTGTGTGTGTGTGTGTGTCAGGCCGCTCCATGGGTGCGCGTGCAGCCGTCTCTCTGGCCAGGCAGCTGAGCGAGGAGGGTGAGGAGTGTGTGTCGGGCGTGGTGTGTGTGTCCTTCCCCCTCCACCCCCCTGCTCAGACACACAAACACCGGGAGCGCAGCCAGGACCTCCGGACGCTATCCCATCAGCCCCTGCTCTTCGTCTCGGGCACCGCCGATGCCATGTGTGAGCGGGTAAGAGTCTTGATCTCGGGCACCGCTGCCATGTGTGAGCGGGTAAGAGTCCGAGTAGAATACCCGAGGCTAACGGTACCACAACATCTCATTGTAGCCTCTAGAATACCCGAGGCTAACGGTACCACAACATGTCATTGTAGCCTCTAGAATACCCGAGGCGTACGGTACCACAACATCTCATTGTAGCCTCTAGAATACCCGAGGCTAACGGTACCACAACATGTCATTGTAGCCTCTAGAATACCCGAGGCGTACGGTACCACATCATGTCATTGTAGCCTGTAGAATACCCGAGGCGTACGGTACCACATCATGTCATTGTAGCCTGTAGAATACCCGAGGCGTACGGTACCACATCATGTCATTGTAGCCTACAGTTATCCTGTCATATTGAGCAAATAGCACATGAATTTGAGCTTGACACTGAGCTGATGAGTAAGCTATACTCAGGCCATGGTGCTGTGTGAATGTACACCAGGAAGCAACGTAGCACGCACATGGCGACAGGAGGGTAACAACAGCGCGTACATCGAGTTACCCCTCTCACTTTAGGTAGAATACAGAAGTTTCTAAATCCCGTGCAAATTGGCCATTTGTATCACAGACGTCCTGAACTAATCCCGTCATAATAGGGCTTCAGTTTAGTCAGTCAGTACCTGTGCCAGTGCATATCAGTGTGCTTGCCAAGACTTACTGTACAAGCCTTGTGATCTTACACCAATAAAACAGCTTATCAAGGAGGATATTCAGACTGTAACCACAAATCAATTAAGGAGATAATCAATAAAACGGCTTATCAAGGAGGATATGCAGACTGTAACCACAAATCAACTAGAAAAACACTCAGAGAGCGCAGCTACCTCCGCCTGCATTGTTCTTCCTTGGTTGTCATACATTTGAACCTAAACTATTCAGATCGCCACCACGTGGCCATACCATGTCATTACACCACTAAGTTAGATACATAAACGCCTCTGGAATCCCGGTGGAATTATGGATCAGTCCCAAAATTTAAATGTGTCTTCCTTGGGTCATGTCCGACCTTCCCTGAAAATTTCATCGAAATCCATCCATCATTCTTTGAGTTATCTTGCTAATAAACAGACAGACAGACGCCGGTCCCCGATGAAAACATATACCTCCTTGGCGGAGGTAAATTAAGGAGATAATCAATAAAGCGGCTATCAAGGAGGATATTCAGACTGTAACCACAAATCAATTAAGGAGATAATTAGAACTCCTTCTTGTAGCGTCTGGAAAATAACTTCACATGCCAAGAACCGGCTAGTTGCAGCTGCGCATGCATTGGCTTCGTTTGCTGTTGCTTACGTTGAAAACTCGAGTATGCCAAGGGCGCACGTGGCATGAGGAGTGCATGAAGAGAGCGCACAGTTGTGTGTGCAGAAGCCCCAAGAGAGGGCAGTCGTGTGTGCTCACAGCATGGGCCGCTAGCTAGCGCTGCTATGGAGAGGATACAGTGTGCTCACAGCATGGGCCGCTAGCTAGCGCTGCTATGGAGAGGGTACAGTGTGCTCACAGCATGGGCCGCTAGCTAGCGCTTGTGAGAGGAGGATACATTGTGCTCACAGAATGGGCATTAGCTAGCGCTTGTGAGAGGAGGATACATTGTGCTCACAGAATGGGCACTAGTTAGAGCTCGTGAGGAGAGGATTGCTAAATGTGGCAAACAATCATATGTAGTCTGTCTCAAACCGACTACTTCCGTGAGTACACTTTCGTACAGCACCCTATGTGCCCTGTGTGCTTACTGGCATAGTGTGCACATTTTAACAGAATAGTGTCGTCTCATATCTAACACTAACCTCCGTGCACTTCACGGAAATGACGATCGTAACGTTTAAATATGTTTTTATTGGTGTCCTCAATTCCACCGTGACATGGTTGTACTGTGTCAAAACATGAACAGTTTATGTTGTAACTTGCTTGTACCTCTGTAAAGTGTGTTTTCCACCGCTGCTGCTTCAGATTTATCTACCGCGATTTCTACGAGTTTGAAAATACTCCCTCCCTTTCCGTTAGTTAGCC
This sequence comes from Sardina pilchardus, assembly GCF_963854185.1. Lineage (NCBI taxonomy): Eukaryota > Metazoa > Chordata > Actinopteri > Clupeiformes > Clupeidae > Sardina > Sardina pilchardus. The sequence continues at coordinate 37,098,271 of NC_084997.1, read as the reverse complement.
AACATGGCGTCCGTTGAGGGCGAGAAGTGTCCAGCGTTCCATACTCAACTTTTTGACCGTTATGAGTGCACCATCCGGGGACTTGCAGTGCCCTTCGTATCGTTCGAAATTTCAGTGTGAACGCCCTCACGCACTCAAATTAAGTATTTTAAGTGCAGAAGTGCGCGGTTTGAGACACAGTGATGGACTTCTTTGGAATCTCTGACTAGAGCCCGACCGATATGGGATTTTGAGGACCGATACCGATATCGATATTTGAGAGTTTCAATAGCCGATAACCGATATATCGGCCGATAATCATTTTTAACCAGCATAATTTAAAAACGTTCTCCTATAAAATGTTGATCAAGTTGGGGCGTTATCTGTTTAAATAGGCTTAACGATCTGGTTTCCTAATAAAACATTCTTATACATTTTTAAGAAAAAATTAAATCAGTAGTGTGGTCTTTTCACCTTTGATAACCACCATTGCAGAAAATATTATTTTTACTTTACCTTTAACCTTTGTAAACCATGCTTGGTGTAAACACCTTCGTTGAAATGCAAAAAAAAATGAAGACTAGAACAAAAGAGTAGGCCTATGTGAGTGTATGGGAATTAAGGTTAGCTCTGAAGACTGGTTTCATGCTCACATTTATTTTGTGTGCTGTCTTCGTGAGCTTAATGTAACAGTTTACACTCACTGACAGCACTGACAGGACCACCATGGACAGTCTGAGCGATCTTTGTGAACAAGTCAACAGCAGCTTAATAGTTTTAGAAAACAGAGGTGTTTTTAAGGATGCATCATAGCCTACTACTTCCACCGACTAGATTCCACTAGCTAAATCAAATATCCTTCATTACTCCGCTTTAACTCTCTATGGATAAATGTTGGCGCTGCCTGTAGTTAACTAATTTAGCTCCCCTTATGATCAGAAAATGAACGGGATGACGGTCGGGAAGAGACAATTACAGTGCTGCTATCAATATCCTCAGTATAACCACGTTTATGTTTTACAAATACAACAACATTCAAATTAGCCTCCAGCACTCAACCAATGCTAACGTTCAATTTGTTTTAGCTTTAGACTTAACATTGTGAGTGGCTCTATACTAAGATTAACGTTAGCCTACAGTAAAAATCAAGCATGTCTGATAAACATTCTTGCATTTATTTAGGCTTTTAGAAGAAATGAGAATTACATTTCACGTGAAATCATCCTACCATGTACACACAAACCACTTCAGAAAACTATGACACGCAAACTGCAATTTGTTGTCGTTGTTTAGGAAGTAGAACTAACTAGTCAAGCAGAGTGCGTGTCTTGCAGTAAGAAGATGCGCCCTCTGGTGGAATACCACGTAATTACAACACTAGACATGTGAATGGAGGATCAATATTCGGGTTTCCTTTATTTAATTAAAAAATATTTATCGGCCCTTATAAAATATTTATCGGCCGATACCGATAGTTTTGAAAATGTCTAATATCGGCTGATAATATCGGCCGGCCGATATATCGGTCGGGCTCTATCTCTTTAAGAACTAACAGCACTGCTTTTTTTGTGGCTTTATTGGGTGGGTGTGTTTTTGTGTGTGTTTTTGTGTGTGTGTGTGTGTGTGTGTGTGTGTGTGTGTGTGTGTGTAGAAGCTTCTGGAAGAGTTGGTGCAGGATATGCAAGCCCCTGCAGCTGTGCGATGGGTGGAGGGGGGGAGCCACGGACTCGTCGTCAAGGGGCGACCGGAGGAGGCTGTTCTAGAAGAGGTCAACACACACGTCACAGCGTGGATACAGCAACAGCTCTCCGATTAACATCAACACACACACGTCACAGCGTGGATAGCAACAGCTCTCCGATTAACATCAACACACACACGTCACAGCGTGGATACAGCAACAGCTCTCCGATTAACATCAACACACACACGTCACAGCGTGGATACAGCAACAGCTCTCCGATTAACATCAACACACACACGTCACAGCGTGGATACAGCAGCAGCTCTCCGATTAACATCAACACACACACGTCACAGCGTGGATAGCAACAGCTCTCCGATTAACATCAACACACACACGTCACAGCGTGGATACAGCAACAGCTCTCAGATTAACATCACACACACATGTCACAGCGTGGATACAGCAACAGCTCTCCGATTTACATCAACACACACGTCACAGAGTGAATACAGCAACAGCTCTCAGATTAACAACACACACACGTCACAGAGTGAATACAGCAACAGCTCTCAGATTAACAACACACACACGTCACAGAGTGAATACAGCAACAGCTCTCAGGAAGACATCCACACGTCACAGACTGGATACAGCAACAGCTCTCAGGGAAAACATCCACACGTCAGTCACAGGGTAACGGGGTCATAAGCTAGTGAGGACAACACCCCACGCTATAGGGCAAATGTCTGACAACATGCAGAATCAGAAGCACGACTGAAATAAGCAAAGGCTGAATTATGTTATAGAATGTGAAATTATGTAAATTATGTAAATATGAAACAGTATTTCATAAGGTGTAATAAATGGAGTGAATAAACATGTGATCTATTTCATGTATTATATAAATATATAACTAATAAAAATGTGTATTGTTATGCATCAAAGATAAACATAATTAAATAAGGTTTTGATCAAATGCGTTCCAAAAGACGTTCAAGTTAGATCTGCTGCAATGGAGATTGCAAAGTGTATTATCTATGAAACGTGCATGCGACAGCGTTATCTAAAAAAGAATGAAAAGCAGTTTGCAGTAAAGCCAACCATGTCGTCAGTCGCAGAAAAAGTTAGCCCACTTTGGCCCAAAAGCTGTCGGCAGAGCCCCTTTAGGGAGAGCCGGTCCACTTCCTATTAACTCCATTGTACCGGATTGTTCATGCAATCTGTTGAAATTCCGCTAGGGGCGTTGCCGAGCAAGTGATACATGAATTGTGGTCTATGGGGCTAAGCGGCTAGAACTCGTTTTTTTCACAGTTGACAACTTAATTTCTTAATGTACATTGTCGTAGTAGCTACCTGAGTATAGGTTTTCCACTGGAAATGAAATGAAAAGTCACTCATGTCCTTTCTGCTTTTCATAGGATGGGCCGTTTTCCCTGTAACATGCTAGCATTTAGCTCATGGATGCTCGCGACAATCGCGACCGATTACGACCGTCGTGAAGCTGAACCTTCTTTTAGGTGTATGGCCGTAAAGTGGTTCGCTTGTGTCACGTGACATGAAAACTTTGAAAGGGTTTTTAGGAATAACAACACATATTGAAAATTGTATTGGTCAGCTGATTGTCAAGTCAAGTTATCCTGCATCGCATGCATTAATGCAATTTCAGGAGAAAAAAGTATATAACGAGAAATGTGGTACTGGGGGGTTCAGCTCCATTGCTACCCATTCATTCATCACTTGCTCGCGATCGCCCTCTAGTTGCAGTACCATGCGGAAGTATTTCGCTAGTGGTCCTTCTCCCCTTATTAGACATTGGGTGTTTCTCAAAGTCAAGAGCTCGTCCTTGATAGAATGCTTTCTTTCAAGTCGAGTGCTAGAGAGACAAGGCTACACACCTTCCCAGTACCCTCTCCAGCCGTCAAGATCACATGCAATGGAACAGCCTAGCGGGTGTGGAAGTGCACGTCAATTGTGCACGGTTCCGGCTGCGCGCTTAATTAGAACCGTGGAAATTGTGCTGCTTTTACAGGAGTTCCGACAACTGCGGCTGCACTTTCCTCTAAATAAACTTTTTGGAGTAGCCTACAGTATTTCCACATTCAACTTGGTCTTCACATATCACAATCCGTAGTTTATAATTATGTTAGTGTCAATGGAAAGTTATACCGGTAATTGGCAACAGCAACGGTAATGTTAAACTTCTACAAAGTTCGTATTGGGCGAAGTTCTGAGATAAATTAATAACAAGTCTATCGCAACTTAATCATGCACATTGCCATATGCATTTATGATGAATATGCACAATAACTTGATATAAATGCCTGAGCAAATATACGATGGCATTAACAAAACACTTGATAAATCATATTTAGCCTACATTAACACGCACTGCTTCTTTGCATCTACTTTCCATCTCCCTCTCTCTCTTTTTTTTTAACCGCACCGTCAGAAAATGTCTAATTGTTCATACGCAAAGGATTGTGGGTTATTTCTTCAATCCGAGGATCCATCGATGCATCCTCCAAAATTCTCAGAACGAAGGACTCAGTACTTGCTAGAATTTGAAAGCATCCTTGACTTTGGAACAGTGCTTGACGAGATTTGATGACGTAACGTCCTTGAAAAAGTGGCTTGGAAGGAGCAATCCTTGACTTTGAGAAGCACCCATCCTCTGCTGTCGGTCTAAACGGGGCATGAGGCACGGAAATTACGTCACACATAGCAACACATTTGATTGGCTGCCACCTGGACTGGAGCCGCTGCTCTTAGCAGGCATGGCTGAGCCGTGGAATAAGATAAACATTCCCTTTCCAAGCGCCGTATCAGTGTACCGAATACCGTATTCCGAAGATACTGGTACGTGATAAACAAGACATGGCAACGGAATGCCTCCATTCACTAGAATGATTTTTGTTGGGAGCTTTCACAGTAGATTTAGGCTATGTTTTACTCGCGCAAGAGTGCAACCCACGTGTGTTAGTATTGCGAAAGTAGCCTGCATTTTGAGGAAGTAGCTTATGCTGAAATGGCACAAAATCAAATGTGTTATTCTGGTTTATGTGGCATTAATCATCATTTCTCATTTGTTGTCTATTCACAGACACTGTTTTGCAATGTGTGGTTGCGAAAAACGAAACTTTTCTAAAAATGTTCTGCAGCGAGGTCTTGCAGACGGAGATCCGTGTCCTGTACGATGTGCTGTACGTCATCAACAACAGTTTCAGGCGACACAAGCCGTTCCGCGCGCTCAAACAGGTAACATGGACAAATAAAGAGTATAATAGTACAATTGCTATTCAGATAAAGCTGGAATGATACGCAGCGAGAGTGTATGTTCTGTGTACATTACAAATTTAAGACATTCAAATCAAGATTTGCATTTCTTCTGGAATTTGCCATGATCAATTTTGGTTTGTCTGTGTGTGTGTCTTAGGTAGAGCAGTGTATAAATCGAGTGAAGGAAATGAAGTTGCAAGAGGCTGTGCAGGACCTTTGGGAGGCTTGTCCTAAGAAAGCTCAGAGGTAGGCCTATGCTCCCATTTCTCCTTCAAACGATACTGTGTGACTGGTATACTATTTACTTGCAGTAATGACACTGTGGCCGGTTTTGGATGTTAAATGCAGCTGAAACATATAGTCTCAGTCACGTAGCTGATTGGTTCGTAGATCATGTTTTGGCACAGTGCTGTCGACTGGAATTCTTTACACATGAGCACTTGTGTTCTGGACCTGAGTAAACCTCTTTAGATTGGACATCATTGTCATCCTGTGTGTGTTTGCATGTTTTAAGGTGTTGTGATGTGTTGTTCTGATGTGTGTTAATGTGTTGATTGTGTGTGTGTGTGTGTGTGTGTGTGTGTGTGTGTTGCAGGACCGTGGGACTGGAGTGTGGGGAGTGTGAGGTGCCCAGTCAGGCGATGCAGGAGTGGGTGTGTGTGAAGATGGTTGGTGGAGCCCAACTCCTTACTCGCCTCCTAGACCACTGCTCAAGGGCCTTCATGTATCCTTTACACACACACACATACACACACACACACACACACCAGCACCAGAGCCAGTTAGCCAGTTATGTGCCATCTCTACCATCCTGCTCTGATGGCACCAGAGCCTACCCAGTTAACCATTGGCGAGCAGCATAGTTTATCTTCTCCTGTCTCTTGATTTGTTTGTAATGGAGGCTGGCATTGTGTCATCTCTGTACACTGAAGCTTAAAACATGTGAATGAAGCAAACTAACCGCTTGAGTGACTCCACACCAAGTACTTCAAAATAATCTCACTAATCGTTTTTGAAGTCGAGCGGAGTAACTACCCACAAGCAAAAGGCTTTGAAACATCAACAGCTCAGTTTGCTTGCACACTGAAACCTTGCTAACATGCTAACAGGCTTCTATTGGAAATGTAATGTAGTTGTAATGTGAACTTTTCCTGTTTGTCTTTCAGTCCCTTAAAGCCCATGTATTATCACAATGAATTTTAATAACATTAAACATTTGGTATATTCTGTATATCCTAAATTTGGTAAATCCGATATTCCTGAGCCGTCAAAGGCGATTTTGAGGCAGCAGTAGCATTAAGCACATGCTGTCGCTAATTACAGGGAAACTATGCAGGTTTGGTGATTTCATCACCGGTTTAGCTTTCGCTTTTCATTTTCGCTCGTTCTACGCTTGCAGATTTCTCTGCAGCTTTAGCGTGTATATTTTAGAACACTCCTCAATCAGTCAGTCTGCCTATTGAGCATGATCGCGAGGCTGGAGAGTTCTCCTTAGGAGCTAACGTTAGCCCATGTTTAATACTGGTAAAATGCTGTCTTGAAAGCAGGGTTGTGAATCGAAGCATCCCAATAGTAACACGTTTAAAAACTATTACATATAAAGAGGGGAATATGCAATGAAGCGTTTCACTGGATAAACTTGATGGCAAAGGAATTCATCTGTTTGATCACTTCTGTTTGTCCATGAACTGGCAGTGTGAGGCTAGGAAATATGCAGTTACAGATATTGAGAGTACAAGGAAAATATAATATTGTTTTCAACTACCAGTTTAGGCCCTGACCCATGATATCCACCCCTTCAAGCCTTCATGTACCACACACGCACACGCACACACACACACACACACACACATACACACACTCTTACTCACACACTCTCTCATGCTACAGCCCTTGACTGACGTTTGTACTCCAGCCTGATTAGACGGCACCTGCAGACAGGAGACTTCCTCATCCTGAACCTCCTGCTCATCAGTATGCTCTCCAGACTATGGTCAGTCTTACACACACATTCATTCTCTCTCTCTCTCTCTCTCTCTCTCTCTCTCTTTCTTTCTTTCTTTCTTTCTTTCTTTCTTTCTTTCTTTCTTTCTTTCTTTCTTTCTTTCTTTCTTTCTCTCTCTCTCTCTCTCTTTCTCTCTCTCTCTCTCTCTCTCTCTCTCTCTCTCTCTCTCTCTCTCTCTCTCTCTCTCTCTCTCTCTCTCTCTCTCTCTCTCTCTTCCCAGCTTCCACCGTTGTGCCCTTGAGCAAGGCACTTAACCCCAAGTTGCATATCTCCAAGACATATGTAAGTCACTTTGGACAATAAGTGTCTGGAACTGGCCACATTTGAGTCCTCTAGGTTACTTATTTTGCCTTTGAAACACAACTGAGGCCTAGAGCCAGGGCTTGTGAAGCTGTAACTCAAATTTGATGATGAAATGAAAGATGATGATTGATGATGAGTTTGTGAAAGTTTGTGAATTTGATGATGAAATGAAAGATGAGTTATGGCATGGGGCATACCCATTCTGTTTGCTCAGTATCCTTTTGGAGACTCCAAAAGGACCTTTGGTTGCCCAAAACGCATACTGATAATAAAAGTCTTATTACGAAAGAACCCCTTTGGATAGAGGCCTCGTTTCACCCCACTGGATACAGAGAAGGGGTCCTGCCCTGGGCCATCTGATAACCCCCCAGGCTTATTCTGTGGGTATCCAATTCTATTGGCACGGATGGTCCCACATGCCCAAACGGTCTTGTTCAGTAGGTCATTGAACAAGGTGGTGCTTGTGTAGAAATAGTCTACGGAGCGCTTACACTCTGTTCTACGGAAGAGCAATAGGGCCACGGAGTAAAATATTTATTCTAAATCTCTGAGAAAAAATTTTCAAGAAAAAAAAGTCGAAAATTTAAAAAGTCGAAATTTTCGAGAAAAAAAGTCAAAAGTTTCGAGAAAAAAGTCAGAAATCTGTAGAAGGCGGTAAAGGTTATAATTGTGATTTTATAAAGAGAAATGCACAGTGACAAGTGGCGCAACGCTAGTGTGTTCATCTTACACTCAGGGGACCCGGGTTCGAGTCCTGATTATGATCCAGGATCTGCAGTCATCATGATGACTAATTCCCATGGCCACTTTTCAACAGCGATTTTTCGTTAATGGTTTTTAATAACAAACTATCTGAAATAAACAGATGAATAGACAAACATTTTGAAATAAAGACAAATAAGCAGTCCAACAGATTGTCACAAACGATCGGGCAGGCACATCTCCCCTCTTCCTGCCACTATTACGCGCGTGCGCAGAACAGATCACAGTCCCAGAATGGACTTGTCCTTGATGTCAAGCCTCGCCTTCCATGTCGCCTTCCCGCGGGCCGGAGCGAGCTGTACTTGAACGATATCCCTGCATCTGTCCGCATGCAGTTTATCGCATTGTCTATGTCCGACTGATTTCGCCTCCTACAGTCCAAGTTCACGACACCGCCTCTTCAAGGTCCGGATAGAAATCACAATAGGGCCTAGCCTACTGTAAATCTGTGCGAAACTGCAGACCTTTGCTAGTTAATTCAATCTCGAAATAAAATTTATCTAAGTTGTCCATTACAGCAGCACTATAACAGGAGACGAAGTTCCGCGTATAGCAGGAACTGAACCCCGGTCGAATGATTATTAAACGAAAGAGCTAGCGTTGCGCCACTTGACACTGAATACTCCATCGGACAATATCCCAAATTATGCCTTCTACAGATTTCTGATTTTTTTCTCGAAAATTTCGACTTTTTTTCTCAAAAACTTTGACTTTTTTTCTCAAAACTTTTGACTTCATTTCTCAAAACTTTTGACTTTTTACATTTTCGACTTTTTTTCTCGAAAATTTTGACTTTTTTTCTCAGAGATTTAGAATAAATATTTCACTCCGTGGCCCTATTGCTCTTCCGTACTGTTCCCTGATGCTGTGTGGAAACCAGCTCCGTAACAGAATCGTAGCTCAGACCCCTCCCTGCTCCAATCAGGGCCTTCCCCTCATAAACCAAGAAGTCCCATGTATAGCCATTCAACGAGTCAGCAGTGACAAAGAGTTTATTCCCCCACTTGCAGAGCTTGTCCTTCATATATTGTTTGATGCCAATCTGTGCTTTTGTGGCAACCATTCTTTCATCCACACTGATGTGTTGAAATGGATGTTGAAATGTGCCCGTGTCTCTGCCACAAGGGTGGCTTGTGGCTTGTTCTGTATAATGTATGTGTAATGTAACTGGCTGGGCTCCTGGAGCTGACCCGCTGTGCGCCCGTGTCTGTGCCCGTCCTCAGGGTGCTGTTCCGGGGGCTGCTGCGTGCCCTGGTGCCCCTGTACCAGCGCTGCCTGGAGCTCCTGCGGCTGGTGTCCAGCGCCCGGCCGCTGCCCTACCTGAGCGGGTGCACGCTGCCCGCCGAGCTGCCCGCCCTGCTGGGGCCCTCGGGCGCCGCCCTGCTGGAGACGGGCGCCGCCGGGGCGCGGGGCAGGAGGGGGGGCAGGGGGGGGGGCAGGAGGAGCGCCAGGGGCACGCTCCTCAGCCGCCTGTTTGGGCAGGAGGGGCGCGGCCCCGAGGAGGAGGAGGAGGAGGAGGAGGGCAAGAGGAAGAGGAAGGCGGGCGGCGTTAGCCAGGGCATGCTGAAGGCCACGCGTCTGACGGAGGACCTGGGCAGCATCGTACGCCAGAGGGGCCGCCACATCATGCGTATGGGCTGCTTTGGTTATTTATGTTTGTTTGTTTGTTTGGTTGATTGGTGTGCTAGTTTAGTAGCATGGGTATGGGCTTGTTTGTTTATTTTTGTTTGTTTGTTTGTTTATCTGTGCCTGTTGGTTGGTTGGTTGGTTGGTGTGCTAGTTTAGTAGCAGGAGTATGGGCTTGTTGGTTTGTTTGTTATGATTGAGATGTTTCTGTTTTCCTCATGACCTGTGTGCTTCTAGTATTGATAGATGATGAAATGCACATCAAGCCGTGGCTCTTTCATATTCACCACTCCCTTTGTGTGTGTGTGCTTGCTTGTCTGCCTGCCTGTGTGTGTGTGTGTGTGTGTGTGTGTGTGTGTGTGTGTGTGTGTGTGTGTGTGTGTGTGTGTGTGTGTGTGTGTGAGAGAGAATGTGTGTGTGCTCTCATGACACTAACTGCTTTGTTTCCTCCCAGGTGTGGGGGCAGAACTGGACATGAAAGCCCTACTAATGGGGAGCAGAGCGGCAAGCACACAGGTGTGTGAGCTCTACACACACACACACACACACACACATACACCCACTCACACACGCACACACACACACATACACACACACACACACATTGTATTTGCTGCAGAGGTTGTTTTTTGATCATCCACTTGATCTCCGTGCAGGTGGCTGCGTTGTCAAATCAGAGGCGTTCTTCCTGTCAAGATCCAGCTGTGATTGGCCAGAAGAGGAAGTTTGTGAAGTTGCTCGTCTCCGCGTCCTCTTTCAGTGACCTGGCTGTGACCCTACAGGAAGTGATTCAGTGGTGCAGAGACAGGAAGTTGTCACAGGAGAGGCGGAGTCTAGCGTTCATGTGTGTAGAGTGTCGCAGGATGGTCAGCATGGAGGCCGACGGCCAGAGGTACACAACATGACCTTTAACCTTTAACCTTACACTGTACTCAACACGACCTTTAACCTTTCATTGTACACGACATGACCTTTAACCTTTCATTGTACACAACATGACCTTTAACCTTGCACTGTACTCAACACGACCTTTAACCTTACACTGTACTAGACCTCACCTTTAACCTTACACTGTACGAGACCTCACCTTTAACCTTACACTGTACACTACATGACCTTTAACCTTACACTGTACACAACTTTAACCTTGCACTGTACTCAACATTTAACCTTACACTGTAGACGACATGACCTTTAACCTTACACTGTACTCAACACAACCTTTAACCTTGCACTGTACACATGACCTTTAACCTTTAACCTTGCACTGTATTCAACACGACCTTTAACCTTCAACTGTACACGACATGACCTTTAACCTTACACTATACTCAACAAGACCTTTAACCTTACACTGTACACGACACAACCTTTAACCTTCAACTGTACACGACATGACCTTTAACCTTTAACCTTGCACTGTACTCAACACAACCTTTAACCTTAAACTGTACTCAACACGACCTTTAACCTTACACTGTACACGACACAACCTTTAACCTTTAACCTTGCACTGTACTCAACACAACCTTTAACCTTACACTGTACTCAACACGACCTTTAACCTTACACTGTACACGACACAACCTTTAACCTTTAACCTTGCACTGTACTCAACACAACCTTTAACCTTACACTGTACTCAAAACAACCTTACTTACTTACTTACTTACTTACTTACAATCTTATGTACTCGACATATCCTTTTAACTTTACGCTGTACTCGACATGACCTTTAACCTTAAGCGGAGCCTGGTTCACCTTTTGCTGGACCTTTATAGTATAGGGAAGCACTACTACTGAGCCCCACACTACTCTGCCTGCTTTAATGCAGTTTACTTTCACAAGTAGTTTGCTGACTTTCCAACACTCTTACTCAACACTCTTGTTGGAAGGGCTGAATCAGAAGTCCAGGAGATCACCAGGTGCAATAAATGAATGTGGGTGTACAGTGTTGATAAAACTGACTGTGTTGCTGTGCGCGGGTGACTCATGACTTATGTGCTGATGTGCTTGTGTTTCTCCAGCGTGAGGAGAAGTCTGCAGCGGTTCCAGCGGACTCTGCGGCGCGGTCTGCTGCACGGCAGGTGGCGTGCTCCTCGACGCGGTCGTTCGCTCAGAACACTCTGGAGGCAACGCCTGGGCTGCAGGGCCTCCTCTAGAACTGCTCATAGAACTCTCCGGAGCCATTCCGGAACTCGCACACAAAGGAGCAGAACATGTCAAGCTGGTTCTAGAACAGTGAGGACTCTGTTGCCACAGCAACCTGTTGACCCAGGCAGTGTGCCGCTCCCACAGGACTCCTCAGAGGAGGAGGTAACAGGAAGTGATGTCATAAGCACTGCTGCTGTTGGTGCTGGCGGAAATGGAAAGTGTGCAAAGACCGTCCCACAGGAACCCACCAATGCAAATGAAGATGACATTGATGACATATTCGCGTCCATAGGTTTCTAACTGTGTGTGTGTGTGTGTGTGTGTGTGTGCGTGCACGAGCTTCATTTCCGAGCCTTGGCATCCTAAGGCTGGCTCCATAAAATAAGTCACTTTTATTTATATAGCACAGTTTTCTATAGAGAACTCACAAAACATTCATTAATTAATGTGTACTGATGGTGCTCAGCAGTCAACTTTCTATGAACGTGAATCTCCAAAGATCTCTGAAGATGTCCAGAGCTAATAACTATAGTTTCGTGCTGTTGTTCTACCAGTTACTGTGACTGCATAGAAATGACACCAGACAAATGGCTTTGAGGAAACAAATAGAGATACATATCTCTATATATTTTTTTTGTTTGGTGGCAGTGAAATCAGAATGTTCACTATGATATTCAGGAGATGTGCCATCTATGTTGTTTACCTTGGTTTTGGTGAATGTATGATTTGTGCAAATGAATAAAGCAGGTTACATTTTGTACATTTTGTGGTATGATCTTATTTCTAAAGCCAATGGGTGCCTCTCATCATGCCTCCTCGATCCTCGATGCTCGATCCTCGAGGGGCGTTCCCACTGATCTATAACTAACACTGGATAGACTATCCCATTGTTTCCCCCCCATCATTCTTTATGTAGATCAGTGAGGATCGAGGCATCGAGGAGCGAGGGAGGACGTATAAACGCTGCATGAAACGCACCCAATGTGTCCTCTCGCTCACTCACTCACTCGCAGGGGCCAGTTTGGCCCACAGCCTTTCCCAGAATGCCTCTTGCTGGGCGGGGTCCTGTGGCCAGTCGATGTAGGTCCTGGTCTTGACCAGGCGTGCCAGCCTGTGGTGGGCGGTCAGCAGGCGCGAAGGGATCTTCTCCAGGAAGAGCAGGACGAGCACGTCCCTGTGCTCCACCTGCAGCCGGTAGGTGGCCAGACGCAGCTCCAGCGAGCACCAGTTGCTGCGCAGGAAGTGGCGGCTGAGCAGGCACAGGGTGCGGCGGCTGCGGTACAGGCTGTCGGTGATGTTCTCCACCACGTCCTTCCCCAGCTGGAAGTCCCTGCTGTGCAGGCAGAGGCGCAGGAAGGGGGGGCCCCTCCGCTCCAGCCCCGGCAGCAGCTGCTCCACCACCCAGCGCTCGTCGCGCCCGCTGTACGACACGAACGCGTCGTACTGGTAGGAAGGCACCCCACGCCCCAGCTCGCTCGCCCAGCCGCCGAGGATGTAGTAGAGGGACCGGAGGTAGGGCCCGGCCCTGCGGTACAGCAGGGGCACCAGCAGCAGCAGCGCCACGGCCAGAGACGAGCAGGTGAAGAAGAAGCAGCCCACGGCCGAGAAGCACTCGCGCTCGGCGTAGCGCAGGAAGATGGGGCTGTCGGTGTCGTCCCGCAGGCAGCGCAGGTCCTCCAGCGCCGGACGGCTCACACACACCTCCACCTGCCACGGCAAGTCAAGGTTATTTAGTGTGAGTGAATGTGGGATGTGTGTGTGTGTGTGTGTGTGTGCGTTAAGTCAAGTCAAGTTTATTCATACACAGAGGTCATTCAATGTGCTTTACATAAACAAAACCAAACAGTAATAGCAGATAAAGGCATAGATGGGCAAAGAGCAATTCAAAAAAGATCATAATAAAACAGAAAAAGAAAGCACATGTAGCACCCCTGTATGGTTTTACTTGTAGTGTTACAGTTAATACAGTGTTAAGAATATATATATTAGATACATTAACAATAGATATTTAATATGTAATACTTACCAGTGATTTACCTATATGTGCTGTGTAATACTTACCAGTAATTTCCTTCTATGTGCTGTGTATGATACATTAACATGGTCACAAATATTTCAATGGGGACTTTTACTTTGACGGGTGCTCTTGTGTATGGGTTCACGAGCTACGGTAGAGTTCTAGAGAGACGTTAGAGCCTGCATTTCTGAAGAGACGGGAATCGTCGATAGAGAGTATATGAGTTTAGATATGTAGGAAGCTTTTTGATATTAATGATTGTGTAGATATTGTATATAGGTCTCCGTTTGACTAAAAGTTATTTTGAAAGTGTCTTTGGACGTTTTCCTCTTTTAAAGAGGATAGGGTTTTATTTTACACGGGAGTTAAGTAGCAGCTAACGTCAGCTATGAACATTCAACTTCTCCGCTAGCAGCTAGCTGTATGCTAACGCTTTACATTGCTACTACCTGGATCGCACACCATCGCGAGGGAGTGGATTTCAGTAAAGTAGACTGGATTGAAGGAGAGACGACGGGGAGGGACATCGTCCAGAGTCAGACCTTCATTCGTTTGGAGTTGTTGATGAGGAGGAGGCGGCGATTTGGGCAGGCTAATGCTAGCTTTTCCTACTGGCGCTACCTGAATTACTGTCCACTATCAACGGCTACGTGAGTAGGAGAACCTTTCGTTTGCTACGAGCTCCAACACGCGCGCCAACGAATGGGTACCTCAGACTTTCTGTGAATGTGTTTACACCCGGGTGTTTATTTTTCTTTTTACTGTTATGTCATGTGTATGTGAGATTACAGTGACAGTTATTTGAGTGTTGGGTACAGGCGCGTAGGAACTTAGTAAGCATTGGGGGGGACAAGAATGAGGTCCGTTGCGCGCGCAAAGCGCGCGCCGAATTTTTTTTATATTAATAAATAAAGGGGGCGAATTATAAGTAACATAAGAGATAAAAAAAAACCCTATTGCTGAAGTTTTAATGGCCCTCTGTAAGATGCTGCTTGTAGCCTATTTCAGTCTTTTTCTTAACCTATTTTTGGAACTGGGAAGAACATCTGCACATAGGCTATTCAGAACACATTTCTTCCCTGAAAACGCACACAGCTTGTCTGACAACTTAAACTGACTCCCCCAATGCTTCCCTTTACATGGTTGCATAAACGTTGCTTAAATGAAAATATGTTTCTTCTTCTTGACTTTTCATATGCCATCTAAGTAAATTGTATGTCAGCTGATAGATGGATGCGCGTTTTGGGCACAATGAATGGGTTTGCCCTTAGTTTAACGAACGCGAAAGCTGAGATTGCCTTGCGCATCAGTGTTGGAACGATACTCAACAAACTGTGAGATAAACATTGTTTTTCGTGTCTGGGAGATCTCGTTGTCGTTTTTGACTGTCGGCTTCTTATGTTTATTGTTTGGACGTATGGACACTGAACTTTGAGTGGGTGTTTGTTTGTGCATTATGAAGCTTTGTGTTAATTAGTATGTGTCGGGCCTTCACCTCAGCGCGTAAGTTGCGCGCTAGGTGGCCACGAACGAACTCATTGCTTAATTTGTGACAAAATACAGTGAGTAGCCTATTCATCTTTCATTTGTGTTTTTTCATTTGTTATATTATTGCATGTTTGACGTAGTTTGTAAACAGGCATTCTGCCCGTTTATCTTAAGTCAACCGAGGCCTTCGGTTGCTCATATCCGCCCGTAACCTATGTAGTATACGTCGTGACAGTGTGTAGATTATAATAAGAGGCAAATTGTTACACATTTAATTAAATGTTAACATTTAATTAATTAAAAGCATAGCCTATAATAGGATGAACAAAGTGTATGGACTTGCTAAATCCAGGTAACCAGATAATTAGGCTATGTGCCACGTCAAGTGATAAGCCTACATTTAAAAGCAACTTATTTAGGCTATCGTAGACTACTGTATTCGCCCACAATAGGCTATCCTCTTAACTATTTCGAAAAGAATGAAAGAAGGCCGTAAACTAAATATTTGGACTGAGAGAGTAGCCTACATTAGCTTTCAGACACAAGGTGAGGAAGTGCCCCATGCTGCATTATTGAGACGGGCTTCGTTTCGGGAAACATTCTTAAAACACAATGTGAAAGACCTCCGATGCGCACCGATAGCTATAGTTATGGGGCCGTAACTCAGGAGGATATAATTGAGCTAAGTAATCAACAACATCTGTACTTTGCAGCGTTTTTCTTTCGGGAGGGGGTCCAACATTGGGGGTGTCCCGACCCCCCCGACCCCCGTGGTTCCTACGCGCCTGGTTGGGTAAAATAAATGTCATCATTGGCATTTAATATAACCTCTGTCTGTGGGTGTTCTCTTGACTGTGCTCATTTGGCTTTTGGGGCCGTATGCTAACATTTACAGGTAAAACATTAATGGGGTGTTGTTGAGTGATGTATGGTGTCATCTACCATTCAGTTAATAAGCTAATGATAATTATTTAATGTCTGACCTTCAGTATTCAGAGATCAATTCTTTGAGGTTAACTCAAAGTGGGGGCTCACACTGTTTATAAAAGATCAAGGGAGGTGTAATAATACAGCATTTTATAATAGCCATTTCCATAGGCTATCCCTGGCCTTTTAGACACCCTAGGTGAGAAAACCCTTAGACATATCCTGCCTGGTGCATCCCATGTAAGTGCCTCCCTGTGTATGTGTGTATTGCTTAGGCCTGTCAGTAGGTTGCCATACATTTGACTTAAAGAGTCTGTTTAGTGGGAGTGTTACACATAAATCAAGGTGATATTGTTTAAAAATAAGAATAAGTAGCAACAGTTCACCTGCTCTGACCCGCGTGCCCAGTCGGCCAGCCAGGCGTTGTCACAGCGACAGTAGAGCTGCAGGTTCTGCAGCAGCAGGTAGCGCAGGCTGGGCAGCGCCTGGACGAAGCCCACCGACACGTCCACCGCACCCTCGGCCTTGAGCAGCAGGCCGGTGAGGTGGCGCAGGTCGCGGGCAAGGCTGGCGCCCAGGTAGCCGAGGCTGCAGTTGAACAGGACGAGGGTGCGGAGGCTGGTGAGGTTGTGCAGGAGGCTGCCCAGACCCGGCTGCTGGACGAGGTCCAGGTTCTGCAGACGCAGCCGGCGCAGACGGGTCAGTGCGTTCAGGCTGGACAGGTCCGCCTGGTGCGGAGGGAAGTCCGACAGGAACTCGAACGTCTCCAGATTCCTCATGTGCTCCCCGATAAACTCCGATCCGCAGCGCACCGCTCTGCCCGCCACGAGGAACGCGGTGATCGACCTGAACAACGGCACGTGACAGTCCGTGATGGTCACACTGCTGCTGACCAGGCGAAGGGTCAAAGGTCGTCGCGTGGTGCTGACCCCACCAGCGGCTAGGCTCATCGGCCCCGGGCCCATGAAGACCGTCAGGCTGCTCAGATTAACGGGAATGCTGCTGAACATGTGGGTCAAGTTCAGTTTGCTGACAGTTATCCGCGTGAGTGGGCAGCCCAGGGTCCTCAGGACCAACTCCTCGAGGTTGACCAACGGCTTGAACGACTTCTCTGCGATATTCAGGAGTGGGTTTTCGCTCAGGTATAGAGTCTCCAGCGCCGTGAGTCCACTGAAGGTGTGCTCACGGATCACGGAGATGTTGTTGAAGGAAAGTTGCAGGCGCCTCAGACACCCCAAACGTTCAAACGAACGGTCCTCGATGTCCGAGATCCCATTGGCCACTAATTCCAGATCGGTCAGGTTCGACAAACAGCTCAGCTGGTGTCTGCGTATGAAGCCCATGAAGCTGAACTTCAGGCTGACCGTGGTCAACCAAGGGACATACGGTATAGGAGACAAGCAGATCGTATTTATGGTCTGTCCCTCCACTGCCAAGTAACTAAGGTGTGTAAAATTATAGAAACTTTTTATGCTTAAAGGCAAGCCTGAGTTTGATAGAAAGGATAATCCTTCCAATGACTTACACTGGTCAGGGTCGAACTCAGAAAAGTCGATGTTATTGTAATGCAAATCGACGCGTTTGATGGAGAATGCTGACACCACGGCACATATCTCCTGCATGGAGAGGTCAGGCTGCCCGTAGTCTAAGAGGTCTATTTTACGGATGGCCGTCTTGTTGAGTTGCTCCTGTAGCTGTTCGTTCATTTTCAGAGACAGGTAGGTGAGCTCTGGGAAGCAGCTCAGTGCTCCATGCTCTACAGTGGTCACCATGCCAACGGTGAGCCGCACGGCCGGGTGATTGGCTGAGGTGGTGAAGCCCCCTCTCTGATTGGCTGAGGTGGTGAAATCCTCTCTCTGATTGGCTGAGGTGGGGAAGTCTCCTCTCTGATTGGCTGAGGTGGTGAAGTCCCTTCTCTCCGACGCCCCGTTCCACGAGCAGTTGTGCCGCGTCAGCTCCTGCACCAGCGGCGCCGCTAGGGTCAGCTCCGTGAGAGAGGTCAGCAGAGGGGTCACCCTGCAGATGACCTCCGCGAGGTCGTCGTCACACGTGGCGTTGACGAACAGGCCGCGCAGCCGCGGCAGACGTGCGGCGAAGACGTGCGGCGGGAGCTTGCGCAGGCTGTAGCCGTGCAGGTGGAGGGCGCGGAGGCGGGGCAGGTCCAGCAGGGCGGCGGGCACCACGGCGGACTCGCAGCAGTCCAGCGGCACGTACAGGTGGCGCAGGGTCAGCGTGCGCAGCTCGGCCAGGCCGCGGAACGAGCCGTTGAGCACGCGCGAGAAGCAGCCGGCCACGTGGAGGTGGCGCAGGCGGCGCAGCGCCGAGAAGGAGGCGACGGGCAGCGGGCTGTGGACGCGCTTGGCCCGGTCCACGTCCACGCACAGCGTCCGCAGCTCGCCCGGCAACCCACGCAGGTCCCGCCGGAGGTCCGTCACGCCGGAGCAGGAGGCCGCGTGCCGCACGCCCGGGCAGTTGGTGTCGGACGGCCAGTCGGACGCGTCGTCGTAGACCACGCACTTGTGGGCGAGCCAGCCAGGAGCGCACAGCGGCCACACCAGCAGCAGCCAGAGGGAACCCACACACACCATCACTGAGGCAGGAGAGAGGAGAGATGGATGGATGGATAGATGGATAGATGGATAGATAGATAGATAGATAGATGGAGAAATGGATAGATGGATGAATGGATGGATGGATGTACTGACTGATGTGTGTCTGGAATGCTTGGTACAGCACTATATAATGAGGTAGGAGCAGAACTGTGTTTATCGGTGTTAAACTAGTTGGGTACCCCCATAATGCTAATTGGGTAAGCCATAGGGTTAATTGGGTACCCCATAAATGGACAATTAAAAATTGAATTCCTCCATCGTTAAATGTGCTGCTAAACTCACAGAAAGCCTGGAAACCTTGTTAACTGTCTCAGTCCCAGAAATAACTTTAAACCTTTTAACTAAAGATTTATCTCATACTCATACCCCCGTTAAATAACGATTTATCTCTCAGTCCCAGATATAACTTCATACCCTGTTAACTAAAATGTATCTCTCAGTTCCAGACATAACTTTAAACCCTGTTAACTAGAGATTTATCCATCAGTCCCAGATATAACTTTATACCCCTTTAACTAATGATTTATCTATCAGTCCCAAGTATAACGTCATACCCCCTGAACTAAAGATTTAGCTCTCAGTCCCAGATATAACTTCATATCTCGTTAACTAATGATTTATCTCTCAGTCCCAGATATAACTTCATACCCCGTTAACTAAAGATAACTTTAAACCCTGTTAACTAAAGATAACTTTAAACCCCGTTAAACTAAAGATAACTTTAAACCCTGTTAACTAAAGATTTATCTTGTTCGCTCTATAGCTCTCTATCTCTGGTGGTGTGTGTACTCTGTGGACAGTTGGAAAAGGACGATGATAAATAATGTTTTCCCTTTTTAAGTGCAGAGAGGAACCTGACATTTCTGCATGAGTACCTCGAGCTGGTGGTGGGGTGCATTCTATGAACAGGAAGTTCTCATTTGGTTAAAGGTTTTTATAATTAGCCTATCGAAGGGTTACACTGAAGTCACTTTAGACAAGACATTAACTGCTTACACAGAACACCTTTATATGATGCATCTCAGATATACACAATTTACCATAATGAAACTGACCTCTCTAACTTGTCATAATGACTTAACCTGTCAACAAAATCTCACCGTAAATAATAATAAGATAAAGCTAAATGCAAATTTTCAGTTTCAGTCAAAAACACTTTTTGCTAAATATTAAGTTTGAGACGATCAGGCACCGAACCCTTATAGGTATGTTCTTTTTTTTTTTTAATCCATTTCCCAGTCAAAATGCAGTCGAGTGTTGTACATTTTGTTTGCACAATTTTTGTTTTGAAAGGTTTTGAGGTTGGAAGTTTTAAAAACAAGCATCAGCCAGCATCTACCATATTAGCATAGCCTTAGCTTGATGGAATTGTTCACGACGCATAATCAAAATAAGTTGATATGCTACAGAATTGAAAAGATAACTAAAGTCTAAACACTTGCTGTGTATTCAGATAAATTGTTCAAGAAAAAGCATTTACCGGTCGAGGTGCAGGGAGAGAGATTGAGATTGTAGCAAAGTTCACCTCTTGCCACTGCTTGCTCTCCGAACAGAGTCTCCACATTAAGAGGTGATTTTACTCTCCGAATCAGTCTCCACATTAAGAGGTGGTTTTACTCTCCGAACAGTCTCCACATTAAGAGGTGGTTTCACTTCCCCTGTCTGTCTCTCTGGCCCAGCAGCACCTCTTTAAATAAGGGTCCCGTCTCTATGGGATTTGGCCACACACTTTAAATAAGGACCTTATAGATAGATAGGTATGTGTATGGTGGCCCAGTTGCTGGGATTTGACCTGCACTTTGAGTAATAAATTGCATTTAAATTATAGGTATGTGTATGGCACACTGCACTGACTACTGTCCTTCCTGTTTGCACACACACACACCTCAGCATTTATCAGTTGAGACAGATGTCAGGTTTCACACCACATCTCCACCGCCAGCGCACTCGTCCACACAGGGTCAATCCCCTACACATCAAAGGAATCTGTTGCTACCTCCGCCAAGGTTGTTATGTTTTCATCAGGGTTTGTTTGTTTGTCTGTCTGTTTGTTTGTTTGCAAGATAACTCAAAAAGTTATGGATGGATTTCGATGAAATTTTCAGGGAAAGGAGAAACTATTACATTTTGGGAGTGATCCGTATCACTGTCTGGATCCAGGAGGCGGTTATGTTTTCGCTTGGTGGAGGTCTGCGCTCTCTGAGTACTTAAATAGTTTTTGGGTGTTAGGTTGTTGTTCTCTCAAGATGCACATTTCAACACTCTTATTAATATTTGATTTACTATAAACTTTTACTATAAAATTTTTTGTTAAATCTGTATGGGTTTAGTTTGTCTTGTGTCAATATTGTGTGTACACATTTCAATTGATATGGTGAATG
>NC_084997.1:37072054-37074554 GCF_963854185.1 Sardina pilchardus | reverse complement strand
CACACACACACACACACACACACACACACATACACACACACACACACACACACAGAACAGTCAGCTTCAATACTCTACTTAACACTAGTCTGCACACAACACTACACTAATTCGCTCATTATGTCCAAGGATGCCTTAAAGTCTTAAAGACGGCTGCTCTGTTCTGTGGTTGGGGTGATGGCAGGCTGCGGTGAGATTGAAGGCTGCTCTGGGTGATGGCAGGCTGCGGTAAGATTGAAGGTGCTTTTACGGGTCTTTTATGGGCTCAGTTAGTGCTGAGCTATCCAGGTGTTCTTTTACAGGAGTCATAACTGGGCTTGGAACATTAACATTGGACATTGTCACACCTGGCCGCAAAGTCAGGTGACACACTCACACACACACTTTTGTCACCCATTCATGCCAGCCGTCCCTCTCCCTCCACTGTGTGTGTCTGTCTGTGTGTGTGTGTGTGTGTGTGTGTGTGTGTGTGTGTGTGCGTGTGTGCGTGTGTGTGTGTTTATCTCTGTGTGAGTATGTGTTTCTTTGTGTGTATCTCTGTGTATGTGTGTGTGTGTGTGTGTGTGTGTGTGTGTGTGTGTGTGTGTGTCTGTGTGTATGAAATAAAGTTGCATAAGCCCATATAAACCTGGTCACATCTGCAGTGTGTGTGTGTGTGTGTGTGTGTGTGTGTGTGTGACTCACCGATGCTCTGGTAGGGGATCTGGATGGTGTCTGCTGATACCCAGACGGACGTGTAGATGAGCAGACACAGAGGCATCATCCCCAGAGCCAAGATGGAGGAGCACGCCGTCATGCTGATACTGTAAAACACATAGAGAACACTGCATCAGCAGAGCCAAGATGGAGGAGCACGCCGTCATGCTGATACTGTAAAACACATAGAGAACACTGCATCAGCAGAGCCAAGATGGAGGAGCACGCCGTCATGCTGATACTTTAAAACACATAGAGAACACTGCATCAGTCATGGTGCACCGGCAGAGCCAAAATGGAGGGATCTGGTTACTGATGCTGGGCAGCACACACATAAAACACTGCATAGCTGCATCGGTATTAATGCAACCGCAGAGCCAAAATGGAGACACGCAGTCATACTGATACTGGGAAACACACATATTAACACTGCATAGGTATTAATGCAACCGCAGAGCCTAAATGGAGACACGCAGTCATACTGATACTGGGAAACACACATATTAACACTGCATGGGTATTACTGCAACCGCAGAGCCTAAATAGAGACACGCAGTCATACTGATACTGGGAAACACACATATTAACACTGCATAGGTATTACTGCAACCGCAGAGCCAAAATGGAGGGACACTCTAATAACTTTTAAACGCACATAAAACACTGCACTAGCTTAAACACAGAGCCAAGAGGGAGAGCCTCACCATCACACTGGTTCTACAGAAGACACGCGCTCACTATGCTAGCAAATAGCAGAGATGTTGCTAAAGTGCAGATCCGAGATGGAGGAACATTTATACTCATCCTAAGCGCCTAGGGCTGGGACTCCCAAACTGTGGGACCGGCTTCTGGGGGTACACGAGATGAAAAGGGCTACGGCGGAGAGGTGCTAAAATGAGCTTTTTAAATCTTTTGTCATTAATTCATGAATAAAATACTTTCGAATCAGGTCATAGTGATATAGAAACATGAAATAGCCATAATAAACAAAATCGTCAATTCCATCAATAGTTTAAAGAAAATAACTAATTCCTATAATATGCACATCATAAGGCATAAGAAAGGCTTAGTAAACTAAGTAGATGTTGAACAGAAATGCCTTTAGACTCCTCTTGAAAGACCCCAAGCTAGCATAGGAACGGAGAGCACTGGGCAACTCATTCTACCAGCATGGAACCACTGAGGACTCCCTCTCTCACACACACACCTGAGGTCAGTCTCTCTCTCACACACACACACACACCTGAGGTTACTCTCTCTCATACACACACACACCTGAGGTCACTCTCTCTCTCGGTCTCACCTGAGGTCACTCTCTCTCTCTCACACACACACAAACACACACACACTCTCTCTCTCGGTCTCACCTGAGGTCACTCACTCTCTCTCACACACACACACACTCTCTCTCGGTCTCACCTGAGGTCACTCTCTCTCTCTCACACACACACACACACACACACTCTCTCTGTGGGCTCTCACCTGAGGTCCATGTCTCCGTCCAGCCAGTAGGCGATGATGTTGGAGCTGGATCCGCCGGGGCAGCAGCCCATGATGATGATGACCACGGCCTGCACGGGCATGACGTTGAAGGCCAGCGACAGGGCGAAGGCGGTGAAGGGCATGATGCCGAACTGGCACAGGAAGCCGATGGCGATGCCCCAGGGCCGCCGCAGGTGCTGCCACAGCTTGCCCACCTCCACCGTGCAGCCCATGGCGAACATGACCATGGCCAGCATGGTGGTCAGCACCACGCTCATCACCAGGCTCAGGATGGCGTTGAAGTCGCTGGGCGGCACCAGGC